>NC_048411.1:3525605-3587513 GCF_013103735.1 Etheostoma cragini | reverse complement strand
CCCCCCCCTTTATATGGAGATATTGGCTTGTTTTGTGTTCCTTTATATTATACTCAGTGGTTATATAAAGCCTCCTTTTAGGAAAAGCCATCTGCTGTTTGTTTTTTTTGTCCAATATATAATAAATCTTCCACAGGCTTGAAAATTACCCACTCTAGATATCCCATCATAGTAAACATGAAGTCTGAATTAGACTTAGAATTTTGTCTGTTATTGTAAGTGAGCTGTTTTTTTTCAGTGTTTTGCATGCTCTGTTTACTGTCAATCAGGAGACAATGTCTCCAAAAGTTAATATACTCCCTCAGAAATACATTTCATACTCTTCTTTTGTCAGATCAGCTACTTTTTATTTGCCATATCTTTCATTGTTAGAGCATTCGTCAATTTAGGATTGCAATAGGCCTTTTTCACAGCAGCCATTTTAACATTTTATTGCAGGGCAAACACAGGTGTAATTAGTAACATTAATTATGTTAATATGTTCCATTTAGATGGGCCAGGGCGCAAATGGCTGTTGTGAAAAGGGCCTATTGGCATTGCAAACAACAACAACAACAAAAAATAGTTGTTAAGAATCAAATAACATCCGGCACTTAAAATTGCTACAGTACACGAAGACAGTAATAAATCACCGTTCACGCTATTTTCCTCCCAACTTTATCTCTCTGTCTATTTCTCAATATAAATTACAAAGATAGCGCCGCAGAAGCAGTACACAATTATATAGATGAGAGTGAAGATGGCTGAGGGGGCAGAGTCGAGTTCCATTTGCACCTCAGGAGAACCAGAGAAGGATTTATAGTTGGGGTGTGAAACAATCATTCACGTTAGCAAGTCCGGCCCCGCGTTCAATTAGCACTAGCCTGTGTCTCACACTAATTCCCTCCGCCTGTGAGCCAGAAAATCCAGTCAGCATGTGAACACAGAAAGCTGAATTCATTGTTATTCCAACTGCTTGCCAACAGTGCGGACTCAATTAAAGAGCTACCTGCATCACACTTTTCAGAAAGTATATTAATTCAGTCTAGCAAGTACATCCTGTCAAAATACTTCCGGAAAGGAAAAAGGTTAGTGGAAAGAGAGGAAAGATTAGAGAAACTATAGTAAGAATAGCCGTGTTCAGAATGAGAGAGATGGAAATAAAGAAAATGAACCCCTAAAATCTCTGTCACAAAGATTTTTCGGGTGGAGGAAAAATGTCCTCCTCCGAACCTCCGTCTCTTTCTGTCCGTGATTCCCTCTTCTCTCTAATCTCTTTTTCTAACAATATGTCGCATTCTCTTCTACATTAAAAAGGGTTGTCACAAATGTTATAAAGTAGCTTTGATGTGAGCAAATCATAAAAAGCTTCATCCATGTATTCCTCTTTTTTTTTGTATTAACAGGCACATAGTTTAGGAGGAGATGTGAGGGCACATTCTGATGTTTGGGCTATTTAATTCAGTGGTAAAGCCTAAAGAAGCCTTGGGGATATAGGGCACCAGGTGACCAAAGGAGTGCTCTCTAATTTCATTTAAAATGAAGAAAGTTTAAAAATTGACAACATTATTTTAATTATCTAAAAAAAGAAATATCCAAGGTTCCCCTGGGACCTAAAGAACTAGCTCTTTAAGTCCCTATCCATGGTGAGGTACTGGAGGGAGTGGCCTGGAGGTCTATTACAGTAACAAAAAAAGTTATGTTCACTGCTCCGAATTATCACTACGGGTGAATATTCACAAATATTCAAATATATGATGCTTTGTTCCAAGGAGCCTGCTTTGATAAGGCCATTTCAGCTATATGGGGATGCTCAATGTCTGATTTGGCATAGAACCAAAGAACCGGAGCTGGAGGTCTATTACAGTAACAAAAAAGTCATGTTCACTGCTCTGAATTATCAGATGCACTATAAAGAAAAAAAATATGATCCTTACTAGGGGTGAATATTCACAAATATTCAAATATATGATGCTTCGTTCCAAGGAGCCTGATTCGATAAGGCCATTTCAGCTATATGGGGATGCTCAATGTCTGATTCGGCATAGAACGCCCCGGCAATGATATCAATTTCAACATATAACGTTGTAACTAAAAATGCAAAAAGAATGATTTTAATACATCTTTTTAAAGTGTGTAAATAAATCCAACCGCCCCAATGAAAGATTTAAGTTTAACTTTCCATGATCTGTGACCGATGCGGGAACATCTTGGCGGCAGGGATTTGAATCTTTAACGCGAAAACCAGTGTGGGTGCAATTGGAAATAATATGATGATTCAAAGTGAGATGCAAGTGAAATGCCTCCGCCCGATGCAGGAGGACAGCCATGATCCATTGAACAGCCTACGGCATGATCCGTCCGCCAACGATCACCAAATCCACACTAGACCAGCAAGCCGGGGTTCAATCCAGCGGCTTGAATATAATTCCATATAATTCCATTATATGGAACGTTAGGGTTAGGGTTAGTCTGCAGAAAACAGTCTACACCCTACTACAACCGTGATGGCTGCAGCTGATTGGACGAAAGCGTCAAGTGGGACTGGCTGCTCCCAAATTTCAAAACCGACTCATTCGGAATACGATCTCGTATTTTACAAAGATAGTTAGAAAGGTCAACTTAAAAGCATTACATCAGCATTTGAAAGGAGGCAAGCTGAGCCGGCCGCTCCTCATTTGCATAAAGTTGACTTCATGCAAATGAGGAGCGGGTGACTCGTTGCCCCTCTTGGTCCCTGCGACGCTACCAGAATGCATTGCACGGCTGCTCATTTGGAAATGATGGGAAGTGAGGAAATTACGTTGACTAACGGACACATTCCATGAGGGTCGCCTTCTCCTGGTTGGCTGGATTCAACTTTATGCAAATGAGGAGCGTCCGGTTCGGCTCAACGCCTTTTAAAAGCTGACGAAAATCTTTTAAACCCAACTTTGTCGATGTTTCTCAGTGAACAGTTTTTGTAAAATACAGAATTGTATTACAAATAAGCCGCCATTATGGTCAGTGTTGAAATCCTGAGCGGCCAGACCTACGTGGGGAGTTTGTCCAATCAGCTGCAGCCACCGCGGTTGTAGGAGGGTGTAGACTGATTTCTTTGCTTTTCAGTGGTCAATGAAGAGAAACTGGTGGCTAGCCCACTTCATTACATTACATTACATGTTATTTAGCTGACGCTTTTATCCAGAGCAACTTAAAATTGCTCTATATGTCAGAGGTTGCACGCCTCTAGAGCAACTAGGGGTCAAGCGTCTGGCTCAGGGACACATTGGTTGATGTATTGCAGTGGAATAGAACCCAGGTCATCCACACCCTCCCCACTATGCTATCACCACCCCCCACTAGCCTGCAATGCGGGACAATCCTACCTATGAAAACAACGCGCATATGGACACGTGCCGTGAGTAGAACGCTCTAAACCTCTTTCAATTAATCTTCCACACCCTGCAACATTCATACAATATGAAGCTAGAGTAACATTTAATTCTTTTTCACTTGATATTTTCCTCTCTAATTTCTCGCTCGCGCACAAGCACACACACACTCACACACACGATGCACTTATGCTCTCATTTATAAACCGACAGAAGGGTTAGGTCATGAAAAGGGGAGAGAGGCCAGGGGGTAATTACTGTATTTTATAGCCACTTCCGACAAGAAGTGTGGCCATGGCAATCTGTTGTGCCGGACAACAGGAACCTTTCCAATGAGCATGCTTCACTTCCAAATGTAGAAGCAACTTCCTTGGAAAAGCACTTCCTGCTTCTCATTTGAAAAATTATTAATCATTATTATCATGTACTGACTTCAAGAAAACTGCACAAACAATACCTAAAGAATACTCCTCAACAGTAACAGAAGATACAGCAATTGCAAAACACTAAAATGTACAGTATGTAGTCCAACATTTCCATACATGTGTTTTTTTCACAGATTATCTCCTTCTACCTTTACAGACATACCTGCAGACAAGAATGAAATGCTCCAAGCACAAAATATGACGGAGGTTAGGTGTCAAGTATGTACAAACAGTGAGAGTGTGGAAGGTATTGATCCGGGCAGCTGATCAAACCCTTCATTTATTATGGAGAAACAGAGAAGAGGCAAAGGTTTCACACACCTGAATCATTTAGAGGCTACCTATGTGTACAGTACGTGAAATATACATGTGTGTGTGTATGTGTGTGTGTGTGTGTGTAGCAGGAAGAAACAAAGAAAGAAGGAACTATCTACCTACGCAACCCAGTATGGTGAATCACTGAGAAACCTAGACAACCTTCAAAAAACGAGGGTAGACATGTACACACTAACCTTTAAAATACAATTAAAAAGAGCTTGTCTCAACTGCTCTTTTCAGTTTTTCACATCTTTTTTATACTAAAATCTGCTGCATAAAGCAGTATATATAGCTGTGTGTAGGTTAACTGGTAATACAACAAGCAATATGTGGTCAAAAAAGGCACAAAACAGCAGATTTGATGGTCTAACCTTAAACATTTTGTAAATTATAAAACAGATAAATCTTGTATTTAATGAACACAACCTTCCTCTTTGTGTTTTAACCCCCAAACCTAAACAACTCCCACCCTCCAATTAACTCTTGTGAGTCCTGAAGCTCAGAAAACTGTAATCAGCTAATGTAATGTGTACTCTGGACCAGTCGACAATGTTGGATGGACTGCTGCTCAATAGAACATAATGGCCAATTACCCTGCATGGACGCTAATGGCCCACATTAACTGGTTGGAATATGGGGGTGGGAAGTGGATTATTTTGTAAAACAATGTTTTGTACCCATCTGGAGTTATGTTTGCGCAGTTTGGGGAATTAGTACAATGCAGCTTGCTTAGGTAAGGTTGAATCATTCATCAAACGGGAGTTGCAGACATTTTAAAACCCAAGGCCTGCTCACAGTGTACAACCCAATGCCTCAGAGCCCCGACACGCAGGAGATTCTTTTTTGCTGTGCAGTCTCACAACATGGTGAAATCTTCTACAACCACCTTGCTGTACTTTCATAATGTATTTACTGTTGTTGCGCTGCTTATGTTTTTGTTCTATCGTGCTAAAGAGTAGAGATGGGAACAATAGAGAATATGATTTTGTTCATTGAGACTTTTTTTTTTTAAAGTTCTAGATCGATTTTTCATTGAAAATTGAATAAAGTTGCTACATTACATCATGACTTTGGGTAAACATGCACGCCGACTTTCTTAAGCCACGTGGCTTGTTATCCGGTGTAAACTGATCTGCTCGTTTATAAAGTTAAAGAGCACGAGTAGATTATATCGTAATACTATTTCCCATTGTAATAATTGTATTATTTTTTTTTTTTGTGCTGCTGCGCATCCCTGTGTGTGTAACAAGCATAGTGTGTGCGTCCTGTGCACGAGCCAAGGAACATTTTACTAACGCGCTGTTAAAATAATAATGAAATGCTGAGTTGACATTAGAGGTTTTTGTTGGTCAATGGCAGGATCACTTTCCCCTGTCTGAAGATAGCGATACGCCAAGACTGTACCTGAACACACCTCCCTGTAAGACCAGCAGGCCTATGGGCGTACCGATGGGCACGGGTGCATTTGCTATTTCAACAACGCCGGCGCTGGACGGGAAATTGGCAGATGCGTCTGTCTTAAACAAGCAAAGACACTTGTGTCTGGCTTTTTGTTGCGCAGCGCCAGGTGCAAGATAGGGCCCAAAAAGTCTAAAACCTTCTATAATGTATGAGTAGTGTCAAGCTTCTTCTTTCACAGTGGATTTTTGAGTCCAAAATGCATCCAAATGCCTTTTCACTGGAGATGGTCGAATTCAATTATGTCTCCTTGCGGACAGCATAGTTGGTTCTTTTAAATGAATGTGATGTAAATGACTTAAATACTGTATTAGGACATTAATTCCGGTGCTATCTTCCCTTTAGTGAGGCCTTTAGTGCTAACATTTGAAAAATGGCCACAGACTGCTTGCTTTGCCAAAGAAAAGATAATACAAGCAGAAAATTCCCCCCCACATTACATTTTTGTAGGAGTGAGTTTTTCTGTATCCGGATCAAGGATAGAAGGAGTCGTGTGCTGTACAGATTGTAAAGCTTGCAAGTTTGTGATTTGTGATATTGGAGGGCTGTACACATTTAAATTGATTTCTTTATAGCATTATATTGGCCTGCTTTAATCGTTTATTTTAATTTGTAAATTGTTTCAGAATTGTAAAAGTAAAAGCCTTTGTTTTTATTTTCATTGTTTCTTGGCCCCGTGCTTGTTGTCTTGTTGGCAAAAGCAGCACAAAGCCGGAATATATCTCTTTTTATACTTTTCTTTTACGCCTCCTCCCACATATTGTTTATACATGCACACTTTGCAGCTGATACCTGCTCACATGTAAACAGAAACACAAGCGTGTCAACAGCCAATGCCACTGACACATACACACCTCCTGTCGAATCTGTTCACCCTCAGCATCTCCCTTCACAATCATCTCCACAGCAATTAATCAAAGCTTGTTCTTTTTCTTCCACAAGTTAAGCCTGTCACACTTACCTCTCACTCTTTCATCATCCCTTGCTTCTTAAAGAGCCACGTGGCGGGCAATATGAGCCCTGCGGGGGTGGCGATATGACACAACGTCGACAGAAAGTAGCGGCCGAGGTTTAAATCATACTGACATGCAGATTTATCAGCGTTTAACTTGTCCAAAGTGTCTCGTCTAGTTGGTGCAGATCTGACTGTATGAGCTGGTTGGCTTTCCTCTGGGAGGGCCCAAAGTCCCAGCCAGGCTCAGCTCAGGTCTGTTCAGCTTAGTTCAGCACACAGTCACTGCTACAACATACACAGACATGGTGCAAGTTCACTTCACAACGGGTCATATCCACTGTCACATTTGAAGGCCAGTTTCACGAGCTTGACCATAGTTCCATCACAATCATGATCACATTTGTACAAACTAATTTAAAATATTTGGTGAACAATCTTTCTTACCGTCAAATAATGCTTTTAGTTATCACCAGCGGAAAAGTGAGCATGTACAAAGAATCCAAGATTGAGCTACAGTACCATTCCTCCTCCCAGTTACTCAAAGCAAATCAAAAAGCAGCCTGGGAAATGTAGAGAATCAACAACTTAAACGTAGGTAGACATGAATTTTTAAATAAAGTGGATAAAACAAGATGGTAAAATCCTAAACTTTATCATAAAAATGAACTGCTGGAATGCACCAACCGTATCATTTCAGACTGTTGATACAGAACAGACCAAGAAACAAGTAAAGCAATACATGTAATCTTTATGTGGTTTAGAGTGAAGAAAAGCTACATTTTGATCATGAAAAACTTTAGTATCACTGAGCTACCACATAACTGTTTATGGGCTGATTGATGGCTCCCAAACTTGCAGTAGCTTTCCTGTTTTGTCTTTATCCTCTCAAATATGTTGCATCTATAATGACCTGATTCATTTCTGTCTTCCTGCATATACTATAATGATAATATGATCCAGTGTCTGTTATGCTTTAGTTTCTTGCTACAAAGAGTTCCAGATAGTTGTTGTTAGTCCCCTGGCAATCATGCATAATTCATCAAGAATGCAGAGCCCCTCCTGCGCTAACACACACGCACACACACGCACACACACACAGTACTGTACATGTGAGTTCACATGCACACATGTATAAGTATTGCCATGCTGCTGTCTGATTTTGCATGATGGATGTGATGGTAAACTGGGACTATTGTAGAAGGAATGGTAGTTGGAAAGAAAGCAGAAAAAGAATAGTAATTTGCAAGTAAGTAAGTATGGCCCCCGATGAGGGACAAAAAGCAAGACTGATACCAAGTCATCATGGATACAGTTTATGATAAGACTATGTGGTATATGCAAATGCAAAGTTGAAAAGAAATGAATTGAAAATTCTGAAATGCACGTCACTTGTTCTTAACCTTCCCCTTTCTCCAGGGCTCCCTCAATCCATGTACATTTGAAAATGTTTGAACTGTGAGAAACACTTTTTCACACAATTTCAACAAAGTTGAAAAGTTTGTGTTTATCATACTGCTCATAACCAAGGCAAAAAATAAGAGTGCGGTGCCCACCCTTTGTTTCACAAATCAATGTGATTGTGAAACTGCCAGACCAAAGTGGAGACCTGCCTCATTCTATCACGTTTAATCAAAATCGAGTGAGTGGTGACTGAGATATCACAAGTGACGGATGGATAAACAAACAACCAGATTCTCAGTCCAAGGCAGAAAGAGCCATTTGCCCTTAGACACAGAGAGAAATGTGCATAGGCACAGTGAACCTTATAGCAGCGAGTGAGCAATTCAGAAATGGAAGGCAGCAGTGAAGTGAGGGGGGGGGAGAAGGTAAGCAGTCTTGTTGCGCGAGGCGACAGGGGGTCTGCATTTAGATGGATGGGTCCCAGCTATTGATAAGGTCAGACCTCATTTGCGCCAGACCTTTTACATTTTGCGAGATGTTGGCCTAGCCATTGGACTGTCAGGAGCAATTCGTCCCTGTGAAAAATGGACTGGCTCATTGAAAACTGTGACTCCATCGTAAAAGCATGAGGCCTTGGCGCTGCGCTACTGTAACTCGTCATATAAAACCCCCCTAGCCCAGCCTCCCTCTATTTCAAATATCAACTATGCTGCACATAGTAGCAATATTGTCTTGATGTCAGGATTTTTTAGCTCGTTTTCCCCAACATCACAGGTTGTCATTCTGGTTGTTGTTTTTTCAAAACCTATTCTCAGGTGCAACCCACCAGTGTTTCCATCAACTGATCTCCCCTATCTATTGCTGTCTGCCTTTTTCCTGATTATAGTCCAGAATAACACACAACACAAACAAAGAACCTTTCAAGTAAGAAAAAAAATCCAGAGTGCTAATTTAATTTACCTGGCAATCAGGCTTTCACAACGTACATAAATCAAGACTATGGGGATTATGTCAAGTTCAAATAAGGCAACGAACATCTGATGAGTAGCTGTGTGTGATGTGTGGGTATTTATGTGTGTGACACAGATGCAACACTGTCTTTAGTGAGATTTGTCTCATAATGAAAGAAGGGGGAGCATATTAACCTCGCAGGGGCAAAAGAACAAGGGGGTAGAAAAAAATGGTGTGCAATCAGAGAAGTGGCGTGTATAGTCAGAGCGATGGCCTCAGCCTACTCGTCATTTAACCCTTATTGACCCAAAGACTCATCATTCCTGTGTCGGTTACACCATCAATGAAATACTGCACTTGCAGAAGGTCCCTTGCTTTGTGTAGACATGTGCCACGGATGTTGTTACAGTGTGTAATTTACAGTATGCACAGACACATTTCACACATTTTAATAAGATTTAATACCGCCTCATTATTCTTGCAGGTTTTTCAATTTTATAACTTAAGGCACCTATGAAAATGGGACTTTACTTATGAGCAACTTTTCAATCTATTTCTTTCCCAGAGCTTGTGTGGCCTGTATGACAAAGCTGTGCCTAAGTGGTAATTAATTTACTTGTGGAGGGAAACATTCAAGGCCCATTAATTTATGCAGTAGATGCTTATACCAGCGTAAAGCGCATTCCCTAGACTGTCCAGCACACAATTCAGATGAGCACGGCATTTAATTTGTTTAAAAACCAGCCGATCCATGTCAGCTTTTAATCTAAAATACAACCCAGGGGGTGGCAGTAGCTCAGGGGTGGCAGTAGCTCAGTCCATAGGGAGTTGGGTTGGGAACCGAAGGGTCACTGGTTCAAATCCCCGTATGGACCCAAAAAGTTGGGAGCGTGGATTGGTGGCTGGAGAGATGCCAGTTCACCTCCTGGGCACTGCCAGGTGCTCTTGAGCAAGGCACCGTACCCCCCCGACCGCTCAGGGCGCTGGTTCAGCTGGCAGCCCACTCACTCTGACATCTCTCCATGTATAGTGCATGTATAGGTCCTGAGCATGTGTGTGTATTTCAGGCCTGTGTGTGAGTACTAACAAAAAGTGTGTACACAGAGTGTAGTGCAGTAATTTCCCCATTGGGGACTAATAAACAAATGAAAAAAAAAAAATGAAATGAAAAAAAACCACTTTTGATTAAATTGGACTTTGTGCATCACAAACAAGCCCGTATATCAAAGTGTAAATGAATTCACTTTATTTGACTTTTTTTCATCCGTTCATCATTAAAGTACATAAAAAATCTGACCCATCCTACTCCTTTGAACAAGGACATATAACTTGAGTCCGGAGGACTGTAACTCCCCACACTAAGACACCAATCTGGCAAAACTCCAAGGCACAGTAAAAACAGCTTCCATAAAATAAGGCTACAATCAGTGTTTCAAATATGCAATCCAATTGCATCTCATCAGCCCACTGGTCACTTCCATAAAAGAGTGCTGTCTGTACAATTCCCCAAGTTCAGGGTTTATTCAACAGCATTTCTGAAAGGTTTAAGACACAACAGATGATCTGGTTGTCACCAGAGAAGCTGTGCACCGAGCATCCAGTCCCTAACAAGGTGAGAAAGCAGTCCTGACTTTGAGTAGAGGGCATTTCAACTATATCTACCTTAAACAAAACTACAGATGTACTTTTAGGTCCAATATGCCTATTTAAAAAATATGCTTCAGAGACGGCAGCACAGAGCAGTAACGGTACATTGTTACGGATCAAAGCAGCAGCGGCCAACTGAAGATAATGAGAAGGCTGCATGTTGAAAAAACACTGGCATCGACTGTAATGAGTTCTACAAAACAGATGAAAACGCTAAGGGCACCAGTGTTGTCTGTGATGCTGTATAGAAGGAAGGTGTCTTTCCAGGTAGAAAAAAAGAAAAGCCTCTAACCCCATCCACTATAGACTTCAGACATCAAGCACGACTGAGGCTGATACAGACCTCAGGCAAATTGACATAACAGGCCAGATTGGTGTGTCTGCATGGCCTGGCTTTCCCATGTTTACATTGTAACAAAGTCACCATTAGTCATCAGGGGTGCAATGGAGAACCAAATCGAGCGAAAGACACTGTCATGGATCCATGCAAACATCACATATACACGTATAAATGTATATCTTAAATTATTTGTCAAATGTCATTTTTGACAAGAGCCAAAACACAAAATAAAGCCTCAGTGTTAGACATTATATGTATTTGCTGGCGGGTATTACACCCAGTTAAACAAGCAACGGTTTGTTGAAGCTAACTGAGGAAAAGTTTCTTTTTCTAAGGTAGTAACTGCAAGACAAATAAAGTATCTGTTTGGCTAGGAAAAAAGAAAAAAGCCGATCATACTGAGGGTCAGCTAACTCCTCTGGCTGTAACACTGCTTCAGCTCTAACCTTTGGCCTGTGGTGCACACGTTTCATGCAAACTGTTTTAAAAATGAAAACAAAAGTGATGGAAATAAAAATAAAAAAAACACTTAATCCAGAGAAAAACAGCTGCCATCTAGGTAACCACATACAGTTGTTCTTCCTGGCACTGTGTGAAGTTAATCGTGCGTGAAAATGGAGGAGACAGTCATGGACCAAATTCCAGCAATGTAAGCTTTCCATGTCAGATCACATTAATACAAACTGCATTCTACCGATGTCTATGCAAAACTATACATGTTCTATCATCAGGACAGTTAAGCAACTTGAGCTGAATTCAGGCAATGCAATTCAGTTGCCATTCAATTCAAAATTGTTCAAAATGCTCAGACAGAAGTTCAATAACTATATATACTGTGTGTACATATGTACAGGGTGATGGGGGGGGGGGGGGGGGGGGGGGGGGGGGGGGAGTATGTTTTTTTTGTTTTTTTTGTTTTGTTTCAAAAACAAGAAAATTGTCAAACTTGCTACCCTTTGTTATTTCCAATACAGTCATAATTACTGAGGTTTCAGCAATAAACATATGAAGAAAAAAATATATATATAATAAATAATAATAATGATAATATTAAGTTGCCTGAATAGCAGTCAGTAAGAATTGTGGGTACAACACAACACAATGAGATTCCTCTCTGCCTTCTGCACAGTTCCCTGTGGGCATGATTGGTTCCTGGTATACCATAAAGCTGCAGTACACGTACCATATCCTTGATTCTGGCCGGCCATGACGATAATATTGTCTTCCCCTGCAACTCCCTTTCCAGGCTAACAGCCTGCTAGCTCTAGCGTAGGTGGCTGGTTGACCCTGACTGCTGCTATATCAGGCACAGACCTCTGAGCTGAAATCAATAGCCGGTGCTGAGGATAGAGCTTGTTTGTCACCCTGTCCCTGGTCTGTCAATCAACATCCTCCATGTCCTCCATCCGCAGCCGCCATGTAACCTGGCTGTTGGGTTGTCCGTGACAAAGCCCTTGAAAAGACATTATGTCAGATAATTTGCGATTAGGATGCTGTTATTTGCAAGATCTATTAGCTCAAATGTTTGGCAGGCTGTAAAATGTGGATGGTATTCAGCCTGCAAGATGTAGCAGTCAGTTGCATTTTTGTATTGAAACATTCATTCATTATATTATTTAGCACTGTCTAACGTTAGTGATCAAGGTATTGTTCAGTAACACAACACAAACATACTGTACAAATGAGTTAAATGTAAGGTTTACAACATTGTAGTATTCACCTGTAAAAACGGATCACCTGTAAATGCCATTAATCATGGTATTTTTCATCTGAAAAAAATTGTTATTTACTGTAATGATAGCTCTATGAGTACATGTTTAGCCAATGGATGGGGTTCTATAGGATTAGTAACTAACCTTAGTACAGTATGTCAAAAAACGTACAACCTTAAATGGGCTGCTCTTTTTAAAAAGGCAAAGATCACCACACTTCTCACCCACAATGTCTGACTCATTACTTGGTTTTCTATGTGATGATTATGTAACACATCAACATGGCAGGTCCCTATTGCATCATCATCAGCCTGCGTAGCCAGCATTCTTACCAGAGGGAGATATTCAATTGTAAAAATTAGATTGAAAGATAGATTCATTGGCCATACTGTATAGTGTGTTTTCACAAAGTAGTCTCTATTTAGTTCTTTCTAAACCTCCCCACTATGTACTGCATTTGGTCAGTTGTTAAGTGAGTGAGTGAGTTAAGTTAATCTATATATAGAAAAGAAAAGAAAAGTTGACAAGGGTAGCACCTCTCTGTAAAATTTGAACCTGAAGCGTTATGACGTATTTGCACAAGATAGACAGCAGGCTCTCAAGAAACATTGCTGGTGCTCAGAGGTATTTGGAGGTGGCTGCAAGCACTTTGAAAGAATTGATAAAAGCTAAACAAAAATAAATAACAAAGGCACTGCCCAACAGCTTTAACAGCTCATTTGAAAGGGTGTCAAGAACCACCACCAACTCCACTTATCACAGGAGGCTGGCACCTCACTCCCTGTAGGAAATGTTTCGGCAGAGTGGTTGAAAACCAATCTTTCCTTGAACACAACATTAGAACAGACTTCTGGCACATGGCGATTGACAGAAGAATGTGAGAGAGCTTCCTTTAATACAAGCTGAACAACAGAGAGCACAGATCCATTGGAATCAACTCTCCTCTCCCTCTGGAACCACTGGAACCTCTCTTGGAGGAAGTACTGCATTTGCTTGACTTGGATTAACTCAGACACACCTGCCAGTCCCTCTCAGGGTCCAAGCCTAAAGGAGCTGTCCCGGGAAAGTCACTGCACCTTTAACACAGTTCAGCTAAGAAAAATCTCCTTGATATTTGGGGATTGATTGAAAGAGCCAGTGTTACCTGAGTCCACTGTTGCTCCCACATTGGAAGGCAAATTGAATTGAAATAATGTATTTAAACTCTGTTGTTAGAACACACTACACACAGGCCTGAATTACACACATATGCTCTGGTCCTTTACATGCACAAATGGAGAGATGTGTCAGAGTGAGAGGTCTGAGACTGCTGGATAGGCGCCTCGAGCAGTCGGGGGTTTGGTGCCTTGCAAAAAAGCATCAAGGCAGGGCCCAGGAGGAGAACTGGCCCCCTTCAGCAACCAGTCTGCACTCCGTATTTCAGCAACCCTCCGGTTCCCAACCCAACTCTCTACGGACTGAGCTCCTGTCACCCTAAAATCGTACTGCTCTTTTGTGGCCGGGTTAGCTCAGTCGGTAAAGCAGGCGCACATATATAGAGGTTTACTCCTTGACACAGCGGTTGCAGGTTTGACTCTGACCTGAGGCCCTTTGCTTACCCTCCTCTCGCTCCCCTTTTACGTTTTCATCTGTGCTGTGGAAATAACGGCCTAAAAATGCCCCAAAAAAGAATATGCTCTTTTGTGATTCATGAAGGTCAATGCCGCCATAAAAACACATTGTGAGGACCTGAGGATGCAGGAAGGAGTTTTGTTATTTTACCAAAAATAATGGGTGAGTTATTCTTGACTAGGCTGGGGACAACAAAGGCACATGGTATTGCCCTCATGTAGAGGAATGACAGACCTGCATGTAATTACATTTTCATCCACAGGTATGTTAGTGGTTGGCCTTTCTGTTGTGTGTATGTATACACAGAAAATGAATGTATTTTGACCTAACATTAATCACAAAAAAAGGCCGCTGGACATTTTTGCAGTCTGTATTGATTAGCCCTGTCACCCCCCCAAAGTGAGTCGAGGGCAGATTCGAGTCGCGCATGCGTAACTTTGCGACGATTGAAGATGTGAGTTGCGCATGCGCCTCTTTGCGACAAGTAGCCTACAAGATGCTAACGAGAGACTTCTGCAATGTCAATGCAGTAAAAATGGACCTACTTAACAAAGTTGGTTCACTGCTAGCTACAAGTTAGCATCAAACACAACAAAGGCTGTCAGTTGAATGGTGTTTGGAGCTAACGTAAGCAATCAATCAATCAATCATAGATAGCTAAAATGTTTTTGAAATGACTGCTAGCTAGGCTACGAGCTAGCAATCAAACACAACTAAGGCTGTCACTTGAATGGCGTTTTGTAAATGTCCAATCAACAGGATTTCCCTCAAATGTATCCCCTTTTTAATCTCATTACTGTATGTTCATGAAACAAATTCATAAGGTGTCAAAATAACGAGACGTATTTCACTCATATCCTAACACGCTCACTCATGTACAATTGAATTTTTGCATGACACCTACAATTTGTTGAGATGAGTGGTTAAAAACACATGTTCAAAGAGGGCAAAGCTTTGGGGAAGTCAAACTGGGACGTCAGGTCAGTTGATAATTTTACAAGTGATTGTCTGGCTCTGATTACGTACATACGTTTTATGAATTTCTACAAAAGTTTTATAGATTAGAGCTTTGAAGACGGAAAAACTGTGAGAACTGTAGACAAGCGTTTGTTAAAATGTGACTTTGGATACTCCTAGCATTGAATCGTCCGAGTCAGTTCAGTGTTTGTGTATCTATCTCAGAGCACATGTGCAAACACTCAAATGACATGCACGCTCATGCATAGACACAAACACACACAGAGAACTTGCCATGGTGCCTCTACTCGGAGCATATGGTGGAAATTTAATATATTTTCCGAATGTCAGCGACGCCTGTTCACAAGTGTCACCGCCAAATCCCTGCTGGGATTAAAAAGAAAAAATTAAAGAGCGAGCCAAATGAAACCAAATACAGAGCTCAATTTTGACTTCACTATTTGGAGGAGAGAATTAAGGGAAAGAAGTCTGTGATCCTGAGAGATGGGAAAAAAACGTATAAGTAAATACTGATATGTGAACAAATGTAAATCAAGTAGAGCCTTAAATGGTTTTTCTGTATTGCTAGGCACTTCACTACACACACACACACACACACACACACACACACACACACACACACACACACACACACACACACACACACACACACAGTGTTTGCATGCATGCATTATACGTGAACATTTATTAAGCCTCCAATTTCTCCGGTCACAAGAAACATTTCAATAAAGTCTCTTAATTAACATGCAAACCGATTAGAATGTCATGTTTCAGAATGTGCAGCAATCTGTCTTCCTGTCACTCCCTCCTTCACACACAAGCCTCCCAGCCAGTGACTTAATGGCTTTTTTCACCTGCACTTAGCAATGGACTGTGGTCTGTGAATAATAAGTGGGAAGAAAGAGTAAAAACAGGAGAAGGGGGAGACTGAGTAGGAGTGAGACTGAAAAAGAGATGTATTTCATGGTTTGACTGTCAATGTAAATGCCATATTCTATTAAGTATCTCATATTTCTGCCCCTATTGTAGTATTTCTCTGGAAACAGCCAGGACTTATATGAATGGATGTTGTCTGCACAGGCCTACTTGATAATTAACTGAATAGCAGGAGGAAGAGGAGGCAGCCACTGAAAAGTCCATTACAACCTTTTTGACTTAACAATAGAGAAACACACACAAACCACTTCCGATGTATTCTCTCAATAAACGACACAGCTGGCTCCACTCCCATTCAATACAACATTATGCCTTTTTTTCTGGAAACATTTAAGGGTATGAGAAAAGAAAGGTTGTGTGCATCTGTATGTTTGTGAAAATGTACGTATAAATTCATTTAGCTGTTTTAGCCGGAAGCCAAGGCCACTCAGATACATCTGACTGTACTCCGAGGAGTGGAGAAATAGGTGTCGATAAAATGTGTCTCATGCCACAATGGAGGCGCGTTTTCTGCATTCCAATGGGGTTGCTTTGTTGAGCACCTGCGGCACAGCCCAGCCGTACAGAGTGGAGAGGCACTCAAAACAATCGACGGGCCCCCGGGTCTCACAAACACATTGTCTTTAGAGAAAATGGAGGAAAATACACATCCACAATTACAGCTAAGAAATGAGGTTTCATTCTCATTAGTGCTGGAAATACACTGTTAATGTCTGCCTTGTGTGTGTTGGTTGAGTGACTGTCCTTGCAGGCATGGTGATGTATGTCTCCTAAACGCTACAGTACAGTTGAAAACATATGACTGTTTTCAGACGACAGCTACAATTTCCATCCCGCAAACTGTTTGAGAAAGTAGATGGAGAAAAAAACAAAATGACTATGTCATAGCCTATAACCAAACAATAAACAGAAAAACACAGAGCCAATGTTTATATGTGCTCCCCAGGGCATGTCTATTGGCGTGAAGCAGAATCCCAGCTGCCATTTTGGTGAGTTTATAGCTCTGTAAGCCTGTGTTTCTGTGTGGGTGTGTGTTTATGTAAAATCTCCCATGAGGCATAATGTAGACTAATAGGAAGTAATAAAGGTAATGTTGACCTTGTAATAGCTGTCTTCCTGCCAACCCTTGGGCCTGAATGGCTGCCTTTGTGTGATTCAGGGTGCTGTTTAGGCAGATCACTTGAAGGGTTAACTAAACCAAGAGCAAAGAAGACATTTCTGTATCACAGCACTGACTTTGATTTTGACTATGTGTGTGGACAATTTCGACCTCTTTTATTTTATTTTTTTCACCCTTTTTCTTATGTTGTTTGAGTGTCATGCATAAAAAGACTATGGGAGTCTATGTACTGGTGAAAAGACGCACTAACCACTCCAGCAAAAACATCTTCTGGTGTCACTGGACAATGCATTGGGTGTATTAATACTGCATTACTTAGGCTGACATTATCAGCAAATTTGTAAATTTTTGCTAATGAATGTAGTTATGTAAGTTACCGGTAATTTAATGCATATGTCTGCTCACATATTAAAGACACCTGTAGTATTGGCTTTGACCATAGCTAAAAACTGTATTCAGTCACTAATGGTTAAGTATGGGCAAGAGCAGGTAGGTAATTATTCATTATTAATAGTACATTTCTTTACTACTAATAATGATATGAGATAGATTATGAATAAAAATAATAATAATAATAATTATTATTATTATAAATGGCAACCTCCCCTTGGAAGTTGGAGACTGGGGAGTTAACTGCATGGTCAACTCTCGATGGCGACAAAAAGTCACGGTAATTCACTTGATGTTAAATACCAGCAATTACTGTCAGTTAAGGAATTCGAGGAATGGGCAAACGATAGACACACAAAAAAAAAACTATAAATTATTAGCTTCCAATAAAGCTTTTCTGTTTGTACTGGAGGCTACATGATAATGAAGCAGAAAAAGCAAGGTCGAGTTGCGCTGTGATTTTTCCGCTAAGGTTGCACGCCTCAACGGGACAATACAGCAGATGAATATTCTGTCTGCAGAGGCAGGCAGCCTTGAAGCAGTGAAGTCCAGCAGCCGAGATGTTCAAACACTATTTATTGTTTGCTCTCCCGTGCTCACCTTTTCATGCTTTATCTGATTCCACCCCGGTGTCTCTGGGCCCGACGCTACAGAGCCTAACTATAAGCTTTGAATGGCCTTGAAAGTAGAATAGAAAAGGGTTGGATCTACATAATGCCTCGTGCCCTCCACATTGTAGTCCTGGTTGAAATAACACTTGTTGATGAAGATTTTTGCAAAAACTCCACTTCCACATACTTAATTCTGGCGACATTATTTTGCTATATATCTTTGATGTCATTGTATTGCAGAATATACTTACTTCAAACCTACTAAACTTGAACTTTAATTAGTCTTATCTCACAATTTCAAGAATGCCTGAAAAAATGATAACTGTTGATAAAAATAGTACTTTTTAAAGTATGTATTAACTCACTCTTTATTCAGCTCGACCTGGTGGTCTGCAATCACTTTTTCCCTATGTCCACCTTTCTTTCACTCCACACATTAACAATAAGCATGTAAAGCCATGCAACCAAACACACACAGGGATGACACTTAGACACATCAGCAAAAACACAAGCAGGCCTCTCAAGTGTCTCTTTCCAGCGTCTGGGTGTCAGACATATAATTGAGGGCTTACAATGTGCTCCCCTTCAGCTAAGCCTTGCTATCAGGCCACACGCTGCTCTCACAAACTGTCCTCCACCGCTACATATCTGATTACGGCTCCTCTGTAAATGAAGCTTTACAGGACGTACCGATAACAGACTGAGAGAGGATAGGAGGAGGGGAGGGAAAGGAAAGATTACAATATGTAAAGAGGAGACAAGGTGTGGGCTGATTCCAGTACCAAACATGAACACCGAGGTGGGGACGAGTGTGGGAAGAAGGATGAGGCGGAGACGATAGTTATGTCATGACATGCCGCCTTGGAAGTAGCACATAAAAAGGGCCATTTCTCCTTTCACATCGATTAAGCATCCATTTGCTGAAAATGTGATCATTTGACATTTTTTCCAGAGTGACTTTACCGGCATCACTGACTTTAAGAATGGCTCCTAGCATTCATACTTGAACCAATACTGCTTTACAGTCATTTTCCCCTTCAAAATGGTCTTGGCCGTTCACAATATCTGGACTGCTCCTTATTAAAGATGTTGTCATGTACAAGCAGCATAACGAAGGGGACTTATCTTACATACATCTTGAAGCAAGTATTTCATTCTGATTTCAATTACCTTCAAATGAATCCACATTGTATATTTTATTTCATCCGCGGGAGTTTAATTAATCACTTTTCACCTGTTTTTACATTCATTAACCTGAACTCATAAGCCAGGGCTACTCTACTGGTAGCCTTAAGTCATTTTTAATAGTCTCTTTGATTTGTTTTGGGCGAGTAACTGAAAGAAATATTAATTAATTTTTATACAAATGCAAGTGCCGTGGGATATTCTCCAGAAAAAAAGAACAAGTTTTTGTTCTCAAAGTTCATAAGTGAAAGATTTAAGAGTGTGTGATATACGGGTACACAGCTTTCTGACAAAACCCAGTCTTGTTTCCAGAAAAGCAATTGTCTGTTGATGGAAAACTACATGAAGACAACTTACTCAACTTATGACGCTACTTTTTGAAAGAAAAACCTCTTACAATTATTGATCATTTTACTGTATGTTTATAATGAGCTTCCATCCAAAATAACTCTTTTTACGTGGGTGCAGCAACCTGACTGCCAATTGAACAATTGGGCAGTGGAAGAGCGGTTGCCTGCCAACCAGAAGGTTGGTGGTTCGATCCCGGCCCCTGCAGTCATTGTCGAAGTGTCCTTGGGCAAGACATTGAACCCCGAGTTGCCCCCGGTGCTGCGCATCGGAGTGTGAATGTGTGTGAGTGTATATTTGATGAGCAGGTGGCACCTTGTACGGCAGCCCCGGCCACAGTGTATGAATGTGTGTGAATGGTGAATGTTTCCTGTAGATGCGCTTTGAGCAGTTGTTAAGACTGGAAAAGCGCTATATAAATACAGCACATTTACATTTACAATCCCATACAGATCTTACACATTATAACAAACACACTCATGCTGAATGAAGCACATATGCTGGGTTGCAGTAAATCCCATCTGTGCCAAGACAGCAACGCCCCACTGCCTTCCATGTTTAAAGAGCAGTGATTTACATATACCTTTTATCATATGATTATACTATATACATACACACACACATAGAAAGTACAATGGCAGGGTTTCTGCTCTGTTTTATAGGTGCCATTGATCAAATGATGAGGGGGAAGGGCCGGCATCTCTTGTGGCATTGTGGCTATTTGCCAGAGTTGCTGTTGAAACACATCTAAGAGTCATAAGCTAAGCCATTTAAACATGGCCGGTGCAATATGTATTATAGCCACTCCCTGACAACTGGATGATGTAAAGCCTTTTTGTTAAACAATGCAGTAACAGCGGGAAAAGACATCCTATGGACAGAGAGAGAGAGAGAATAAAGGGGATGAGAGTGAAAAAAATCAAAGAAACTGACTTCAGGATCCAAAGAAAAGTGAGGACTGAGAAAAGAAGATGAAAGAGGATGTTAAGAATCCAAATGAAAAGTGGCCTTTAAGTACAAATAGATTTTGCATTTAGATATTCCGGTAACCTTCCTGTAAGCAGGAAAGTCCTACAGAGATAACGATAGGGATATTCTCTTGGACAGCAGCCACCAGGGTGGACTAAACCGTGGCAACGACAGGAGGTAAATGACAGGTCAAAGGTCGTAGCCAGCAGGAGGAAATGACATCAGCAGGAAGTTAGAATAAACAGTGGGGTACAATGATCCAATACAAGCACTGACCTTGCAAGGGATTAGCAGTGGCATTATCTCCGAAATATACAGATTCGGAATAAAAAATGAGTCAGTGGGTGACCTTCCAAAAAAAAGTTAATAATTTATTAGTTTTATTGTTAATCAAAACGTGGACCAATAATCTAAATAATAGCATTGCTATTAACTTTGCAGAGTGCTATATTTATTTTAAATGGCATTGTTCAAACTGAAATAATACTTTAATTGGATCCATATTTTTTTGCAAATGAAACTGATATTTTAAACTACATAAATTACTGTCGGATGTGTGTTATTTGGATGTCTGGTTAATTTTAGCTTAGTAATTTAAGCTAAAATTCTTGGTACAAAGATATTACATAAAAAGCACAGACAAAAGTTCAAGTAGTTACACGTGCACCGTTCTTCAGAGATACGACTGTATACATTAAGAAAAAAACGTATGGAAAAAAACCTACAAAAAAATGTAGAAAAAAGAAAAATATCAGATATCAAAAAAAGAAAGAAATACCAACCTATCGGGATTACCAGTTGGATATAGACATGAAAGTTATGCTCTTTCATTTTCACAGCTGAACTGTTTAGGTGGGCTTTCCAACTTTAATGTTTTGAGACACTTAGCCTAGGAGACATGGCTCATGGCTTAATGCAGCACTTTGATTTAGATAGCAGAATAGTGTGCATAGCTGTTGTTCTGTCTGTTGGTCTGTAGTAAACCAGCTCTGTTGGAATCATGGATAAGGTTCATCATCTTTCATGATGTTATTTGTATATTGTGTCGATACATTAGTGTTGTTGAGCTCAGTTGAACATGAATTTAAGTTTGCGGCATTCAGATAATGATATGTAGTATCTCATATGGTTATCATTTAACAATGTTTATTTGAAATAGGATACTTGTCTTGAGATTTTACAGAAAGCCCTCAGTTGGGATGTATATACATTATCTTTAGTTTAATTCAATTCCCTAGTTCTCGCAAAAATGCTGAAAAATCACAAAAATATTAAATCAAAACAACAATGTTATAGAAGACGAAATAGGAATACACTAATAAAAGTAGCCGAGCAGGACCAAAGGATGGAAAAGACATAAGGAGCTCTCATGTACAGTACTTGGGCATCTCCCTAAAGGGCCGGGCTAAACAGTTTTAGAGTGTGCTAACTATAGAACCCACAGCAGGGTGCTTAAACTATTAAACACTCCCAAATCTGGTCACCAACACACATCAACGCCCACATAACCTACAGGACAGTTCCATTCACACCTGAGACAGCCGAGGAGGAGGACGATGAGGAGAGGGACATAGGAAGAGAGCAACACAGAGGAAGGGAGCAAGGAGGGCGGCAATGCACACGGAAATAAAATGAATTTATAAAAAGAAGCCTCCAAGTCATTATAGCACTACTGAGCATTTTACACCTGCTGTATCAGGGCTTTTCCGAGGCAATGGCACAGTGGATGTGATGCTGCCTCTAGAGAAATACTTGTCATATCTAGACAGACACACACTCATGCATGCAATGTCTCACTTCCATATAAAAAAAAAGGATGGCCAGAAATAACAGGGACATCTTCTACAACTCACACAGCTTTGTGTTATTGAGTCCCACAGGCACACTTAAAGCACGCTGTTATTAGAAACTACATGGCTAAAATGACGTTGAGAGAGAGAGAGAGAGAGAGAAAGAGAGACAGAAAGAGAAGAAAATAGAGCAAAGCGAGATAGAACAAATTGACCTTTTATAGCAAAGTTTCATGAACACACATTTGGCCTATTGAGATATGTGTGCATGTGTTTGTAGTGTTATGGTTGTCTAAGCTATTGGATGCCTAAACCTTCCTTTGGGATGAATAATCTATCTATATCTATCTATCTATCTACCTATCGCTGCTACCTATATCTAGAAATGAAACATTATTGACATCCAGCAGCTTATAGATACATGATAAGATCCTTTGTAAATACACACACACACCTTTGTACATAGGCATACATACATCTGTGTACACAGAGACACACATTTCCATTTAAATCTGTTTATAAACACACAAACCCAAGTCGTCTCAATCCTTCTTCTCCATGGACTTAAGCCTAAAATAGCAGTGGCTTAAGCATTCTTTTTCTTTCAAAAGTTACGGCAAAGTATGCATGCTGAGATGTGATAGTGTGAGTGAAGGAAGATATTACCATGAGCTCAAAAGTGCATCTATAATATGTGTGTACTGACTGTGTGATCGACTTTGTGTCTGTGTGTGTAAATGCAAACGGGACTTGCCTGGTTGTAATGCCTGAAGCAAGGGTGTGTGTGTGTGTGTGTGTGTGTGTGTGTGTGTGTGTGTGTGTGTGTGTGTGTGTGTGTTTTAGTGAGTTAAAGAGGGAGAGAGAGAGAGAATTAGTATATGAGTGTGTTTGTGTGTGACCAGTAAGATGGTAGACAGCATAAGCCCCAGCCTTCACAGCTTAAGCCCCCCTCACTTTTCTCCCCCATAAGGCAAACAGTGGATAGACCACAGGACTTAGCTGGAGAAAGAGGAGGAGAGGACAATATATGGAAACTAATTCAATTTCAGCCTCTTTTGCGCTGCTACCCAATCTGCAAATACCACCACAGGCTGATGTAAGGAAATGGAAATCTCGTCTTATAAAGTCAACGACACACACTATGAAGAAGCCGTAGATTGGAACCCTATGGAAGACTGCTTATACACTTCAACAGCGGTCATCCAGATAAATGCCTTCCCTCGGTGAAGGTTCAATCCAGCCGCTCAAGCCGTTTCCGCTCCCTTCTTACCTGTCACCCTCTCAATTTTCCTGAATATAATCTAATGAACTTTCCAAACTTACAACTGGTGGGAAAACCGTCATCCCGCTTGGCTGCTTTCCAGTTTCCATGGCTTAAGCCAAAGGCAAACGTTTTTTTATTCTGAGACGAACGTTCTTTACTTTGGTTTTTCGGTTTCACTTGTTGCATTTTTAAATATGGTACTTTAAAGACAAGATTAATTCTAACATTGATTTGCATTAAAGGAAATACATGTGTTTTTTGTACTGCACTGTATGCATTTAGTTAAATTCAAATACATGGCTTGCGTAAGTTCACCCACCCATGCTAAAAGAGCAATGAAAAAACATCTTTCGGAAACTGATCTTAATGCCTTAATTTAAAAAATGTAGGAACATCCAAACCTTTAAGGACCAATTTACTTTGTGAATGAATAATGTGTTGTAAACAAATAAATGTTCTTCCATAAAATACATTATACACACCCTTATGTTAAAATCCCATAGAGGCAGGCAATTTTTTTTTTAAAGGCCAGTTATTTCATGGATCAGGATACTATGCACCCTGATAAAGTTCCCTTGGCCTTTGGAATTAAAATAGCGCCCCCCCCCCCCACTTTATCACATACCCTTCACCATACCTAGAGATAGGCATGGTGTTATTTTGGTTAGCTTAATAGCTGGTTTGATTTGCATTGAGAGATGATCTTACGGAAAGTTCCCAATGCCTATCTCTATGCATAGTGAAGGGTATGTGATGATGTGTGGGGGTAATTTTCATTTAAAAGGCCAAGGGAACTTTATCAGGAGTCATAGTATCCTGATCCATGAAATAACTGGCCTTTAAAAATAAAAATCTACCTGCTTCTATTGGAATTTAATATAGGGGTGTGTATACTTATGCCCCCTGTATTTTAAGGAAGAATGTTTATTTATTTACAATATATTATTCATTCACAAAGAAAATGAGTGTCCTTAAAAGGTTGGATTTTCCTAATTTCTTTTTTAACTAAGGCATTAAGATCAATTTCCAAAAGATGTTTTTCATTCCTCTTAATCAACTTTTGCATGGGTGTATAAACTTAAGCCAGCCACTGTACATTTTTATAAACTATACCATTAGTCAACTGATTGGCAATTACAGTATTTAGTTTGTTTCTCGGCTTTATATCATTGTAATTTAAATATCTTTGTCATCTGGACTATACGTTGGCTAAAACAAGACATTTAAAGGCATTATTCATAGAATCAAGAATTGTTTGATTAATCAAGTAACAAAAAGGTAGATTAATTGATAATAATATTAACTGTTAGTTGGAGCCCTTATTAACACAGAGCAAATATTAACCCCTATGCTTCAGCATCCAGGTGGTCTTGCAGGAGTACTGAGGTCCAGCTCTGAGCTTGATGTAATGCTGGTTGTTTCCCCCGTGGCTCAGGTGCTCTCATTGATTCGCGGAGATAATAACCCACTTTACGAGCCTTTGCCCTCACCATGTCCAGTAGCACTCCGCAACATACAGTTTGTTACTCTCTCCGTCCCACCATCTCTCCTACCCCTCGAGGAGAAAACGCACAGCTTATGAATTTTCCTAGTAGGTGCCATTTTTGTGTACTACTGCTCCATTGATTTTAGGGTCTTGGCGTGATATGAGAAAGGGTCATGGGAGTCGGCCTTTGGGCTTGGCTTCCTCCGGTTTCATTGTTTTACGCTTAATGGAATCGATGTCAGGTGGATTGTGCCTGGGTAGTTCTCCTGTCAAGTTGTGTTCTGATGGTTACACTCACATTTACACATACACATTTAAAGTGCCAGGTTTTACCTCTCCAGGATCAAAGATGTCAAAGCTTTAAACCGAAAATATGTTGAACTTTATAAGCTATGGATCCCCCTGGGGTCAGCTGGAAAAAAAACTAAACCTCTCGGTTTTAGAAATGTAAGCAAAGTTAGAAAGATATTCACAGATTCAAACTTCCGGGATCAATTACTCTTTAGCGAAATGATATTAAATCACAAATTACTTTCATCTTTTCCAAAGTAATAAGGTTAACAACAAGCTACAAACTTATTTTCATCAAAACGAGCCGTACTCCAAACTGCAGAAATAAGATCGGTCTCTAATAGCAGCCGCCAATGCTTAGGGGAAATATTAATTTATTGATTAAATAAGGTAGTGTCTCCAAACTTACCTTAAATATAACTTGTCTCCTGCAAGTTGTACTACAGCACTTACTTTAAAAAAAATGCGTTATGCATATTATATATTCCCAATTTATAAATACATGTATTAGAAATAGTTTTACTGTTCTATGAATTTCCTTTCAACATAATTATAGATGTATGTATTTTTGGTTTTGTTGGTGGTCCCTAAGATGGATTCAAACAAACATAATAGGTTTGAGTAAAACTGTCTCTGCAATTTCCAAACACCAAGGTATTAAAAGAATTACTCGGCTTTAAAAACCCTACTGTATACTAGCATCTATGAACACTAACAACCCCACCAATGCTAAACTGCAAACCAAGAAAACCATAACCTTGCCCTTACTCATCACAAACACACACACACACACACACACACACACACACACATCCACCCAATGGGGATACAGAGAGACAAAGATTGTCTATAGACTTACTCCCATTTTGCAGCGCACATAAATCTGCTGTGCTGCCCCGTGCATTTTAATCGACTGCTTTAAGAGTTACATTATTTAACTACTGAATGCCAGACAGAGAGGAGCAAACAAGCTATTACACTATCTATGTTTACATCACATTATGTTTTACAGCACTTCGACTGTAGGCAGTGAATAACTAAACAAACAAGATGGAGGGAAAACACACAGATGTTTTACAGAGAAATAGAGATGTGAAAAACAAAGAAGACACGTTTTCTGAATATAAAAACATAAAAAAAACTTTGATCACAGAAAA
Organism: Etheostoma cragini; assembly: GCF_013103735.1. Classification (NCBI taxonomy): domain Eukaryota; kingdom Metazoa; phylum Chordata; class Actinopteri; order Perciformes; family Percidae; genus Etheostoma; species Etheostoma cragini. Next base: position 3,560,817 of record NC_048411.1, on the reverse strand, counting down.
AAGAACAGAAGAGAGAAGACAGAAAGAGGTAGAAGTTGACGTATGAGAACAGCCGGCGCATCAAAGCTGCAGTCTCTTACATCGTTACTATAACACCATGAGGTTTGATCATGCCGCATGTGAATGATAAGTGATCCTCTCATTCTTTATCGCAGTGATTCCGATACTATGTGACATTTTAAAAATGGCACCATGCGATGCAACCAGAAACGGATCCCATGCTGAATGGTTCGACATGTGCATCAATCCCATAAATATTGCAGAATAATAAAAACTGAATACTGGCTTAAGGTTAAAAGCTAGCACAATAACTCTTGAGCCTTCAGTACACCCTTATGGACTCATCATACTGTGTATGGGAGCATAACAATCACATGTCATTTTCATAGTCGGTAAGATTGTTACTGTGCTGTTTCAGATGCTTTTATGCAAAGTAACCTCACCTTGTAAAAAATATTGTGACACTCTGGGGAGTGAGTGTGTATCAAAATGTCCCCAGCGGCAAGGAAAAGCTGTTTAAGTACACACGAGCTCACACAAAGGCATGTAAACAGGCACTGAGTCCCACAAATAAGCACACATCAGTAAAGACGCACACATACAGCCATACTTCATTCTTGAGGTTCCGCTCAAGGCGGCGGGGAAGCCCCATCTATCAACGTTCAGTACATTTAGAGTAAAGCGCCTCAGATGAAAGCGAGAGCTGAAAGATGAATGGAAAGAGGGATGAGAGGGGAAAAGAGAGGGCGAAGAAGGGGTTTGGTGTTGGAACAGGGTTCATGGCAAGAAAAATGGAGGTGAAAAATGTGCATGTTAATTATGTGGCAGCTAGGGAGGGGTGATCAAAAAAGAGAATAAAGTGCTAAAAGTTGAATGACAACAGTAATCTCACAAGCTGACAGATCGGTAAATACAGATGGAAATAATGAAATGCACAATCTGAGTAGCTAAGTCCTTCTTATACAACAACACAACACAATCACAACAATCTGGAAGATGGACTGTCATTGTCAAGATAGTCTTATAAGGTGCAATACAGATGCAAAGTAGGAGGACGTATGTTCAGAAAGTATATTTCCCACTTTTAATTCCCATGAATTATGTCCTTAATGTTCTGCAACATGGATCCACAACAGAAAGTGGGGGATTTAACTTATACTATAAATTATGTATGGCTATTAGTTTGAATGATTTCAATTTTGTGTCTGCTTTTTCAGTTTGTCTGGTAAAGCAGATGGCTATAAATATTAGCTGTGGCAAATTCAAAATAGTTCCTAGATGCACATTGGGAACTAAACAGCATATATGCAGGACAAAATTGACAAGAAACCTGGAAGAAAACTTATTTAAATTGCTGAATATAGTTACATGTTTTAAAAAAAAAAAGCATAACTTAGCTTGGCATCCAATTGCTGCTAGCAGTGTACACAACTGAGTTCTGTTTAAAAGTGCTCATATTTTTTATTGATGATTCAGCCGAGAGAATTTAATGCCCATCTAAGACTCAAAACGCCACTCAGCTAACCCTGTCAATGCCATAAATGAATAGGACTTTGACTTCTATCCGTCTGGAAGCCTAAAATAATTCCTTACACTTTGCAACTCTATAGCAGCTGTGCTCTGACCTCTAAAAGCCGACCAAAACTGCTTCTTTTTCACACTCACACAGACTGCCACAGGTGTCTCACTTGATCTTGTATTCACACAGATGTACACAGGAGGCCATGACTGACAAGGCAAGGGATCGCGGGGAGGCATGCGGGTGAACCAGGCGGATTACCATATGTAAAGAACGGAGGTGCCAATATCTCTCTTTTTGTCTCCGGATAAAGCAGGCGGGCTACAAGAGGACAGGATAAGCGCAGATGTACACACTCACTGTAAAGACCCACAAATGGAAGTATGTGAATGCAAAACATGTCAGAAGAAAAGACACAAGAGGAGACAAGGAGGTGGTACTGTCTTTCCAGGTGTGTTGAAGACGCAGTATGGACCACCACCTGTGTTTGGGCCACTCAATGAGGATGACAGCGGGGGTGTAGAGATCTGATTAGCACTGGGAGTGAGGCTGAGTAGGCTTTCTCATCCAGATCAGCTTTCAAACCAATGTTAGTGGGGTACTTTTATCTCTGATGGGGAGATGAGCAAACTGAGACCATGCCATTCTGTGTGCCTATGGGAATAAGGATGCTAGTTGGGCCTACTTTTTATCTTGTTATGTAAATAGTGAAAAATGAATGTGTTTCATCCTGTGACTTTAAGATGAGTTCAAGCGTGGTATCCTTTTTTTTTTTAATCAACACTTCCCTAACATTATCTTAAACTATTTAAATCTAATGACAATTGGAAAGGCATTTTTTCCTTTAATGTAGAATTTGATAGACAGAGATAAGCAGCATTCCACATGAGAGTTTTACAAATCAACAACATAATGTTAGAACCCAACATCTCCAACTCAGTCTACTGCAAGTACTACGCTAACTGCTGTAACAGGACATTCAAATCTATAATCACTAAATGTGTTGAAATGTGTCTTTGCAGCTCTGGAAGTGTAAGTGATAAGTGGGCTCTGTAGATTAGGGGTTCTTACACAAAGGGTCAGGACTTGAAATTGCTCAAAGGCCTGCAGCTGGAGGGTCCCATTATGAAAAGATGAGTTGTATTATCCAAATAGCCTTGGGTCCGAGGGTAATGCTAAATGGATTCCATATGGATTCCCTGCTTTTGGAATCCAACAATTACAGAGTACTCCTGGTGTCTGATGAGAAAGGGCGAGAACACATCTACACTTCCATCCTCTGCTAATTGCGATACATGGAATCAGCATTATGTCTACATCCTGTCTATTGATATTTCCATTTGACAAACCATCTGTTTGGGTGGTGATGGGGATGGGATATGACGCGTCTTTCGATTCTCACTGCGATACACCAACCAATGTGTCCCTGAGCAAGACACTTAACCCCTTGTAGCTCCAGAGGTGTGTGACATATAGCAATTGTAAGTCACTTTGGATAAAAGCGTCAGGGAGCAGCCAACCCTTGTTCGGGTCTACAGAAATAAAGTACTTTGCTAAGTCTCGGTTTTTGGAGTTAGCGGTGAAAGTGGCTAAGGGGAATAAATCGTGCATAAGAAGCTTAAAAGTCTGCTAGCTGCATGCTAATGCTTGCAACAGTATTATTGTGCCCATATGTGCAATACCATAACACTGTGTATAGTTATTAGTGTATAATTATTATTGGCGTGCTCACAATGACCGTTTAATGTGGACCTACTTTGAGTTACTGTCTCTGAGATTACAGTTTAATTGAACATGGAGCTGATGTGGTATGTTATTTGGTTATACCTTAGCATGTTTGCTTAACATCTGATGACACATTGTGGTCATTTTTGGATTTATAATAGTGCAATATGTATAATATAGTACATATTGCACTTTTAAAGTTAGAAATGTGCACAAAGAATGTGGAATGAAGAACAGAGGGAAGGCTTTCGGAAGTTTAACAAAATCTTTCAGCAGTGTGACCATTATTCTTCAACAATCATTTGTTACAAGTGCAAAAAACTGAAATGCATAAATCTCATGAAATGTGTCGATTTAAAGAATCCAGGTGACAAGTCTCAATGCTGCCTTGAATACAACCAAAACATCAATTAAGATAATTTAAGATTAGGTTTTAAGATAATAAATGAGAGAGGTCTAGGAAGTGTTTTTCCCACAGCACTAACAGGGCTTTCAGTAAGATCATTACGCCAAAAAAAGCTCCATCCTCGCCTTTTCCATTTGTTTCCTCCTCCTCACAAAATAATCTCTAAAACCATCTGCGCTGCGAGTAAAATTACACGTTACCCAGCTCTCTCATTCTGTCATCTAAACCTGTCTTTATGTCTCTCTGTCTGTCTGTCCTCAAAGCTCCTATAAAATCACACAGGAAGCTGGGAGGAAAAAAACAGAACACTCAAACGTAAGAGGCTTGCGGACATCTCAAATGCACTCAGAGAGGCCATTAATAAAAATAATTAGCACAGGAGATGGGCGGAAAAAACAGGGGCCAGCTTGGCTGATGTAAAATCTTATTTCTGTTATTTAATTTATCAGAGAAGGAGGCAGGAAATCCACCAATCATTCTGTTAGAACACAGAGCTACAACAGGCGTGTTTATTCTGGAAGGACACACAAGTACACACACACACGTACACACACACATCCCATCATCAGCCAAAGGGGGCCTGAGGGGTCATTAGTAAAGGAAGAAGATCAGATATCACCAATTCATCTTGGTCAAAATGAATAGAGAGACACACAGAGAGAGGATAGGGAGCGGGGGGGGGGGGGGGGGGGGGGGGGGGGGGGGGGGGGGGGGGGGGGGGGGGGGGGGGGGGGGGGGGGGGGGGGGGGGGTGCATTCCTGGTTTAATGTAGTATTGTGATCTTGGAGTCATTAATCAAACACCAGCAGACACACACCCACATAACATTTCACACACACTCACATGTGAGTTGAAGTTCAGGTTCAAAATGGCCAAGTGATAATTGTCACTGTAACTGCAGCTTGTGTTGGAGGGTAATCATTTAAGCCTACACTCTGTGGCGACCACGTGACATAATCAATATTAGTGCCTCACATTAAACCTTTTTTTCAATATCTGTTGTCACCACTTAGTAAAACCACTTCAGGGCAGGCGGCATACAGAGGTAAAAAAGATGAGGAGTAATCAAGCTCCATAAGAAAAATAGCCAATAGCTGAAGATGTAAATTGCTAACTGTCCAATAGCCCATTTAGACAAAAACAAGGGTGTGACTTGCAGATTAATCTTATTGGTCCCAGTAATAAAAAACAGATACCACATTCCAAGACATCGCGTGATTCCCTTCTTTGACAGTTGCTCACTGCCAGCATATGCCAAAACCAAATGTCAGGCATCCACAAGAGTTCTTCACTGGGCAAGCTAGTTGAGAGCTTGCACATTAGAAACTTCCTCTGGCCAAGCCAGCTGACTTGTTGGCTCCTAGTTTTCAGACTTTTAAACAATTACCCAACTGAAACAAGCAAAATGGACAGCAAGAGAGAAACAGAGTTAGCATCAAATGGGCAAGCAAAACAACTGAAACAAGTCTCTATATAATGATTATGAAAGAGACATTTTCAAGCCCACATCATACATCGGACCCCAGTGTGGAAAGGGTATAATACAGCATCAAACGAGTCAAGTTTATCTGAACATCCCAACATCACATGCAATATCTCAATGGGCTTTACGGGGCACCACAAAAACAGCTCCCGACGCAGCCTAAGCTCTCTAAGCTCTTAAAAAAACACCCGGGGACTAACGGGTAAAAGACTTGTTTGTCTCTTATCTCACTAGTCATTTTGTGCAATGTTCAATAGGCCTATCACTCAGAAAACAGCAGGTTAAAAAACAAGCAACTAAAGCAATATTACCCAACACAAAAAAGCAGGTATAAGTCCTAACAATCAGAAGCAGGTTATTTACCGTCATCATTTCAAAAGAAAGATTAACTCGCCTTCAGTAGCCGACTTAAAGATTTAGTGTGTAACTTTTTGACATTAATGAACGTCCGTTACATTCAAGCCGTTGCCAAATGAGTTGCTACAAAGCTAATTAAGACTATCAGCGCCACACAACTCTCTCTGTATTTCTCAGTGTGGCTGTGTTCAGAAGATTGTGTCGTCCAGTGATAGCTTTGAGAAAAATCAACAGCACTGACAAGAAGAAGACCTGCTAGTTTGTAATCCTATAGAGCTGTGGTACAATTGTAAATAGGTGATTCCTTCAGACAATGTTGATTAGCATAAAGGAAGGGAAAACAGGCCAGGACACTAGCTGTTAAAAGTATATGGAACTTATTTGAATAAGTGGATGTAAAAAGTCTACACACCACTGTTAAAATACCAGTCTAAAATTAGAAAAAGCTAAATCATGTCAGCACTTTCTCCACCTTTAATGTGACCTATAATGGGAACAATTCAATTGAAAAAAAACTGATATCTTCGAGTTGAAAAATAAAAAACCTTACAATAACCTGGTTGCATAAGTGTGCACACCCCCTTATAACTGGGGATGTGGCTGTGTTCAGAATTAACCAATCACATTCAAAGTCATGCTCACACCTGCCATCATTTAAAGTGACTCTGATTAATCACGGATAAAGTTCAGCCGTTCCCGTAGGACTTTCCTGACATTTTCTTAGTTGCATCTCAGAGCAATAGCCATGGTCCGCAGAGAGCTTCCAAACCATCAGAGGGATCTCATTCTTGGAAGATATTAGTCAGGAGAAGGGTACAAAAGAATTTCTAAAGCATTAAATATACCATGGAACACAACAAGACAAGACAGTCACCAACAAGTGGAGAAAAGATGGCACAACAGAGCCATTACCAAGAGCTGGTCCCTCCAAAATTGATGAAAAGACGAGAAGAAAAGTGCACAGGGAGGCGTCCAAGAGGCCTACAGCAACATTAAAGGAGCTGCAGGATTTTCTGGCAAGTACTGGCTGTGTGCTACATGCAACAACAATCTCCTGTATTCTTCATATGAATGGGCTTTGGGGTAGGGTGGCAAGACGGAAGCCTTTTCTTACAAAGAAAAACATCCAAGCTTGGCTGAAGTTTGCCAAAACATTGGAAAATGTGTTATGGTCTGATGAAACCAAGGCTGAACTTTTTGGCCATAATTCCCCAAAAATATGTTTGGCGCAAAAACAACACCCAAACAACACCATAGCCACAGTGAAGCACGGTGGTGGCAGCATCATGCTTTGGGGCTGTTTTTCTTCAGCTGGAAGCGGAGCCTTAGTCAGGGTGGAGGGAATTATAAACAGTTCCAAATGCCAGACAATTTTGGCACAAAACCTTCGGGATTTCGTTAGAAAGCTGAAGATGAAGAGGAAGTTCACCTTTCAGCACGACAACGACCCAAAGCCCACATCCAAATCCACAAAAGCATGGCTTCACCAAAAGAAGATTAAGGTTTTGGAATGGCCCACCCAGAGCCCAGACCGGAATCCAATTGAACATCTGTGGGGTGATCTTAAGAGGGCTGTGCACAGGAGATGTCCTCGCAATATGACAGATTTGAAGCACTTTTGCAAAGAAGAGTGGGCAAATATTGCCACGTCTAGATGTGCCATGCTAATAGACTCCTACCCAAAAAGGCTGAGTGCCGTAATAAAATCAAAAGGTGCTTTGACAAAGTATTAGTTTAAGGGGTTGCACACTTATGCAACCAGGTTATTGTACGTTTTTATTTTTCCACCCTCAACAATTTCATTTTGTTTTTAAAGTGAATTGTTCACGTTAAAGGTCACATTAAAGGTGGAAAAAGTTAAGACATGATTTATATTTGTCTCTTTTTTTTACATCACAAAAACCTGCCATTTTACCAGGGGTGTGTAGACTTTTTATATCCACTGTACCTTAAAAATCAAACTCAAGCAAACAGGTTTCATCGTCTATTTGAGCTCAATGGGTATTCTGATTTACAAAGATAATCAGAAAGAGAGTGTGTGACAGAAATAATTCCGATTGTATTACATTAAGTACCTCTTGAAAATAGCTAGCTACACAGGTGGTAGCTTTCATTTGTGGAACTCCAAGGTACACTCGTACAAAATTACACACAAAACGGCTTTGCAACAACTAAACACACACACACACACACACACGCACAAAATCACACACACTAGGAATCAAATAAATCATGCAAGCAGGGTTAGTCAGCATTACAATGCCTGATGCTTCAGTACTGTAGTACTCCAACTGTGCATTGTAATATAGCTGATAAAAGAGTTAAATATTCTGCAAAACATATGGCAGAATGGAATCAAGCAGAGGAGGGGGGTGGTGTAAAGAAAATAAAAAGGGGAGATGCTTCAGATATAAAAAGACTGCCTGTCTGTATGCTGGGAAGGAAAACATTGTATGTCTCCTGTCAGAAAAACACATTTAATCCACAAACACAAGCAACGCACAGAAATCCTCATCGCATACGTCATATACTTTGCTCTGAGAAAATACTGCTACTTAAGTCGGAATATTTAATATAGGAATTCACAAAAAGGCAGCTGTCACCAACCAACGTGTCTGTTTAAAGACTTAACATTTCTTCTTAAAGTAAAGACAACAATGAACATCTGTGAACTGCACTAAAGAGATCCAGCGAACATTACTGTTTTTCTGCATGAAACTTTGCGATCACATTTTGACTGTTTGCAGTTCTCATAAGGCGGTGAGTCGTAAAACCAAATGAGTTCTGAATCAGGACTGTGGGTAATAACGGTTATGAAAATAATGTTGGAGGTTGGCTGCAACAAAGGGACAGTGATTGAAAGTATCCTACCGTGGTCTGTGATTTTACAAGACACAAGATAGAGCTCCTTCAGACTTCTTCCCTCCTTGGCGATGATTTCCACGCACCTACAGAGAGAGAACAAAAGTTTAAAGTGGCGCCTGACGCAAAACTTGAAGACAATGTTTGACCTCCCTCAAGAACACTGAAATGCACGCACGCATACAACATCTTATTTCTCGTAAACTCCCTCTGTCTCACACACAAACACACACACATATTATTACTCCACAGTAAAGGTTAAACAGTACAGCTGAAGGTTCATCTCTGCTAACATATTCTACTTATTTTTAACACACACATCAATAATTGAACCGCTGATCTGATTAAAGAAGCAAGCCCACAGTGCAAGAATGCGTTTGTGTTTCTGTGCACCCACATATATAGTGAGCTTGCTCACTTCAAAGAGAGATATCTGCATTCAGCCCAGTGACTGAGCCCAAAGGACCTACAGAGAGTGTGTGTGTGTGTGTGTGTGTGTGTGTGTGTGTGTGTGTGTGTGTGTGTGTGTTGAGAGAGAGTATACACTAGGGAGGGCCAAGGGGAAGATCAGAGAATCTGTATCAAATGATTCTCTTTAAATGCCTCTAATGAGAGAGAGATGTGCAACAACTACATTTTGATCAACGCATTTGACCCATTAACCTTCAGGATAAAATGTTTTGATCTTTATGCTGGTGTTCTCTCGTGAATATTTATGAGACAAAAAAAAAGACAAGAACACACACACGCGCACACACACTTTGCAGCTCTGTAAAGTTTAAATGTGAGAGCAGAGGTAGAAAAAAGTGTTGCTGGGCTGTCTTCTATCGTTGAGCTTCGTGTCAAAGGGAAACAGGGAACTATGCTGTGTGCTGTGCTCCTGCACTTTCACGCAATATGACTGACAACTGATGTTTTTCTAAAATGTATTGCTCATATTCACTCGCTATCTACTGGCTTATCTCACCCTAGGCCAAGCGTGATGCGTGAGGACTTTGAGAATTGAAGATCTCTTCTTTGATGTTTTTTTATGCCACATGCTCACTATCTAGCAAACAGGAGTGACAATAGCATGCCAATCAGCAGGGAATTCAGTACAGCGAAATTTCCTTTCCGACAAAGCAAGATTTGTAAGCTTGCTTGCTTGTTCTTGATTCAAGATTCATTCGAGATGGCACAATTCATAGATGTCACTTGATGTGTGACATATCACGCTGTAGGATTAAAGAAGAAAGGATGCCAGTGAGAGAAAAGTTAAAATGTGCGTCATATATCTAAAATTCTTGTTTCTGAGTGGAGCCAAAGCTGTTAAAATGTGCATCGGCCTGTCTGCTTTAGATCACTGGGCTGCATCTTCAAATTTCACCTTTTCTATTAAATTGCTGTTGCAGTGGACCTGCAAGCCTCTCCATGTTATCAGGTTGTTGTTTTCTCCTCCTACTTTTTTTTTCCCCCACTCTTTCTCCCTCCCTCAAATGAAATCCTGCCCTTCTTCCTGTTTCTCTCTCTGTGGCCCACTCTGAGATGTGGATAAGAAAACTCCACTTTGGAATCTTAAATCTAGAAATCTAGAAAGCTCGAGGGTTGAAGAGACAGAAGGGGTACATCATGGGAGACAAAGAGCAAAGGAAACAAGGTAGAAAAAAAGGAGTAAGGGGACATTTTTAAGGTCAGAGTGAGATGAAATGAGAGGACCGAGGAGACAGCAGAAAAGACAAGGGAGGCTGGAGCAGAGGTGCGAGATGTGTTGGCTAAGGCACGCCACACTTGAAAGGCATTCAAGAAGCAACAAGCTCCCACCCACCTCCACTCAAACCCCACAAGGCTCCACTGACATGAATTAGTGATCTGCCTGCTTTCAATAATGTACAGAGCCTGTGACAAAAGCCCTAGTTGGACATGGTGTGCATACTGAACAATTAGATAGAGGCAATGCTCCAGGAGATAACGTTTGAGGGGAGCACATTAGGATGCAGAGTGGAGAGCAAGTCAACAGCGTGGCAAGGTGGAGAAGCTCCTTGTGATGCTAAAAAAAGGGGGGAATAAACAGTGAACGGTAGGATAAGGAGGAGAATGAGGAATTATATGTTTTAAGTGACTAAGAGACAATGCAGCTGATGCAAGTATGAGGGATGGATAGGATAGGTGGAGGAACTAAGGAAGTGACAGAGACAACGTGGAGGATTGTACTGATGGGGATTCAATGTGAGATGAAGAAGTGGAAATAAGGCGCAGAAAGAAAAAACAAAGGAGAAAAGGTAGATTGGAAGATGTCTCAGCGGAGATTCCGGAAACAAAAGAAAGAGAGAAGTGGAGTCAAACGAGGGTAAGTGGAGGAGAAGAGGAGACACACAAGATGACAAAAATGAAGGGGAAGTTGTAAGGGGAAGGTTAATTAGGAGGATTTGGAACAAAAACTGAAAAATGAGCAAGAAGATGAGGAGGAAATCATGATGACAAGCGAATGAAGTGAGAAAGTCAAGCAAGTTGTCTGCAACCACAGAGGGCAGAAATATGCTCTTATAAATATTATAGATGCATACAAAAGTCCAGAGAAAACATTTTATATATAGTTATGTAGATAGCTAATACACAGCTCAAGGCCAGTTTTTCCAATAAAGTGATAATAAAACAGTCTCCATGACAACTAGGGGACTGCATTTTTAAGCGATTAGTGTAACCGGCAGGCAGAAGGGAGAGAGGGGACCATCCGGGGTCAGTATGTGTTTGGCTCACTGTCACTGTGCTGTCGGCACAAACAGCTAGAGGTGAACAATAAAACTGTCACTGCTGTCTCTCTATCTCATTCTTACAGTCGCATGCAAACAAAATCAAGGTTTGCTTCCCGGAATGTCCGGGTTTTCGGGGCATTTCTCTTCGTTAAACAGATGGTCATACACGTATTTTCAATCTAAATTGAATTACTGGAGCCACACAGCTGGACCTTGCTTAACCCTAAAACATATTTTATGTTTCATTTGGTTTCCTAGCCAGCCAGCTAATGCTGCCTGCCAAAGAGTTTTGCCTTTGTTTGAATCCACTCTGAAGGATAAGAGGCTGAATTCTATTTTAAACAATAGTTGGTCCCAACATAAAACATATATAAACAATTTAAAGAGATGAATATGCAGCTATATATTTTCATTGCATTAGGAGAAAAAAAAATACAGTAATTTGTGTTGCTGTTGCATAATTGCTCCTTCCTTGACGTTTTAAAAACTCAATTATGTCGTTTTGAAATCATGGTAAATACATCAGCACTAATATATCTTATGATTAACTTATGCATTTCCCAGGGACTTCTTTACATATACATGAGGCCTGAAGGTATGACGAGCTGTAAATTGAGCACAGATGTTTTAGTAACATCCATTTTTATTTCCGATATATAAAATGTTCTCTTGGACCATCTTTGCCCAACCTTGTCTCCATAGTGTATAAGCCTAATGAAAAAGAGTTTAGCCTATAAAACGTGGCCCCATTACTACTTCTTCCTTAAAAGATGCCAATAAAATGAAGATTACTATATTATTCAAATGTAATGTGCACTGAATAACATTATTGAGGTTTTTTTCTGAGAAGCTCTTCAGTAAAAAAAGGGAAATTGTAGACTGGCATTATCAGAGGGACTTATCACATCTGTACTATACCAAAGGCTAGACCCAGCCAGTGATAGGCTGTACGTAGCTTCCTCTTCACCTTCATCCCTACAGCAAGGAGCTCTAGTGAGTCATCAACACTCTCCAAAACTAGCAAAGCCTTTTCAAAATCACCTTCTGTCTGTCTAATGTAATATGGTATTTTATGGACTTTATGGACTTGTAAAGCCTCGGCCAATATTTAAAAGAAATAAAAGCTGAGGTCTATGGTGGGCTTAAAGCTCCCCTATAGGACAACTCGCCGTTGACTGTATTTTGTGTGTGTGTGTGTGTTTGGTTGTACAACCAGAGGTTAAACCTTGACAAAGCCTGGTGATCATCCATTAATCCTAGCTCACAGTTTGATCAAATGTAATCTCTTCTATGAGCTTGTTGCCATGCTCATACAACTATATATTGAATTAATTTGAAATAAGAAAATGTGAATGGTTCTTGAAGATGGACATTTTGTACTGTATGCATTTTTGTTTGATATTTTCCATTTCCGTTTATTGTGTCGCAGCACTCTTTTGACTGGTATCCTGTCACTTAAAAATGATCTAATTAACCAAAACTCCAGCATAAGGGGTAGTGCCGTCAGTACCAAATGTGTTGTTAGCATAACATCCACCTATGGAAATCAACAGATATATTTGTGCATTCAAACAGCACCTTGTTCCTCATAGAATTGCAACAGCCATTTTGAGTCCAACACATGTCAACTGGTTTAAAATAAGTTCATTTTAACAAAAAAGGTGCCTCCAAGCACCTTACCAAACTGTCCATCCACAGCAAACTGGACAGAGTCTACGGTGAGAAGATTTGGGACAAGAAAAGGAGTGACAAAGGGAGTAAGAACAACCCAATGTCTGTGTGTGTGTGTGTGTGTGTGTGTGTGTGTGTGTGTGTGTCATCACGCTGAGTGTGTTGTTTGTGCTTGTGTGAATGTGTGCATGTGTCTCTCAGAAATAAAGCTAATCTTCTTTTATACAGCACAGCCTGAGGTATCCACGCAGACAAGTAGCAAGAGGGAGAATAGTAACAATACTTGAGAGAAACAGAGGTCCATATTTATCACAAAGACTGCAGACAGTCTTCCAGCCAAACAACATGTGTAGCGCTTCTCTTTAGCCAGCCGATGAGAATGGAGCAGGAACAAAGACGCTGCTGGGAGAATGACTGTAGGTGGGTACTCGCACGATGCTGACCAACACAAGGCTTGGTCTCAACCCGCTCCTCACGCGTCCCACAATTACATGGCTGTCTAGACACACAAAAGGAGCAAGGAAATAGAAATGGATGATTTTTGAGAGAAGTGGGTAAAAAAGAAAGAAAGTAAGCATGAAATGTATAAAGAAAAGCAGTTGAAGGTCTGAGGAGAGTTTGAAAACATAAAGGAAGGAGGAGGAGGAGGAGGAGGAGTGACAGAGGAGACTTCAGATTTCCATGGCTGTCTTTAGACTTAATGAAATGGAAGGGCGGAGCAGCGAGGAGGAGGAGGAGAGCAAGGCAAGACAGGGGTTTATACTTCTGAGGAGAACGCTCTTGCAAAATGATTCTTGCTGTAAATTTTTTTTTTATATTACCCATAAATCCATACACAAGTGTAAGGAAGCATAGTGCTGCTTCCTCAGACGATGTGCAACACTGAGTTTCTGGAATCCACCAGACAAAAAAAAAAACTTTAAGACTTTTTTCTTTGGGCTAGTATAAATGGATATAAACTATCCAATACCTCAAAAGAGCCCTTCAGTAAGCAAATACATTATACTGCAGCAAAGCAACAATCTTAAAATGGAGCAATACAGGCTTTATTGAATGAGCGGGAACATGTTCATTGCTTTTGAAATTGCTGACCCCCTGATAATATGTGTGGACTATTGTTCTGTTGCTGATTTTGGATACAATTAAATTGTGCTCTAAACAAAGTATCAGTGAAGCGATTGTTCAGTATCCGATTTTATTTTCTCGTCTTAAAATCCTTCTAAAATATCTTTCACTTCCAAACAGAAGTGAAAGTTAACTAAATCTACCACAGTAATCTGTCCTTTTTTGGTTTTGTCCAATTATTGGATGTGAATTTTATGTCCTATAAATAAAGAAAAATTGAAAAATAAAATATTGTTGCTTTACATACACTTCAACATCCACGTTTCAATTTGTGTGTCTTTACATATTATTATTTCACAGGTTTGATTTTTTTTTTTTTTTTTAAGTGTGGACAGGTTATCTCAGTTGGTAGAGCAGGCGCACATATTTAGAGGTTTACTTTTTCTGTTTTTACACATTTTTTTGAAGTAAGTAAATACATACTTACAAAGACCTCTGATAACATTCACACATTAGAAAAAGCTCCCATTTACGATTGAAGCTTCATTAATGAAACCATGACAAACAGTTCAGACATATCCCATACTTGTTTATTGTTGATAAAAAGTAGGACTCCAGAAGAATGTAAGACACTTTTTTTTATCCCTATCTGCTTTAGCATGTACATTTGTGTGTGTTTGCATTGTGCGTTTTTGTGTGTGTAAGTTCCAGTCGTCTGAATCAGGGTCTGCTACAGCAATTAGGGCCTGGATGATTTCCCAGGCTAGCCTGCCGTACCCACCGCTCAAATGAGAATCACATCCCTTTTGTGTTCCACCCCCGTTAATCATGTTTTCAAACGACTCTGCAAAACGGCGGGGCATTCCAGCAGCTTGTCATCAGCCTGCTCAAAAATGTGCCGATGGGGTCATAACTGGAGCCATAAATGCCCATCATCCTCGGCTTTCCTGTCCAACCTGTGCTTTTTTTGTTGCTTTTTTTTTATCTGGGAAAAGAGAGGCAAGCACTGGATGAGCACACTTTTCAGGTCACAGAAAGAAGAAACACCAAGGCCCTAATATGTGCCGCTGTCTCCTCTCATCCAGCTTGATGGTTGGGTCCTTTAAATGCTTGGAGCATTTTCTCCAGATGTAAGTATTTAGTAATTGCAGAGTGAAACACTTATACTTCTCAAATAGCAAAAGTTTCAATATAGAGACGACAAGCATTCTACTCTGAGCATTTAGTAGTGCATATTGCATAAGATTTTTGTTATATATATATATATATATATATATATATTGTCCTGTAAAGTCATGACTGTTATTACATCCAGCATCAGCCAACGTTTACACCACCTCCAAAACAAAACAGCTGATTTGTCCATCAAAAACCAGGGGGCGGGAAAATCAACTAAGCACTTGGTGTGGTTAAGTGGCAGTTATTCTCTTTAAGGTAATCCAAATGGACAGCCTGTTGCCTTGCCAACACTTACGGGCGCCTATTTTTCAGCAGCCCCTCAGTTGCCAGAGGAAAACAAACTGGCTTGACATCACTCACATATGGGTCTCTGATGGTCCTTCATTCTGCATATGCGATTCCTTCCTCTGTTGCGTCTTAGCAGTTTCCCAGAGGACAGGCAAGTGAGATACTGACCTGCAAATGAACAACTGGGTTCTGTAAAGCAATGCCATGCCCCTATCTGCCTCCACGGTCAGCCCACTGCAGCCATAACACAATAAATAACTCAGGAGAAGATGAGCACTGCCCCGTGGCAGATGGTGATAACACTTACTGCCTCAGGTCTGAGTTGACACATTGTGTGTGTGTGTGTGTGTGCGTGCGTGCGTGCTCTGCCCATGTGAGACGAACACTTTGGCTAGAGATGGTTTGCCATGATAGATGTCACTGTTGGAAATAAAAGCAGTGGACGTGAAGTATCGGGGGGGGGGGGGTTATAGCATTTTGATTTGTACCCTAAAAACAAAGTAAATACAGCCTTGTGGTTAAAGAGAGAACCTCTATTTTAGTTTCTTTAGAATAAAATCTTAGTAACTTGTGTCTATTATTATTATCATTCAATTCTTGTTTTTGACAAACAACTGAAACAATCCATCAAAAAAAAAAAAAAAATACACCATATCATTTCATTAAAAATGTGATTTCTGATTTCAAAGCAGATAATAAGAGCCAATAACCAGCAGCTCATAACAGAAAATTGTTTCAGGCACGAAAGAAAACAGCCAGTCGGACTGTGATAAATTGAGGTGAACGTTCCCCTCAGGGCTGCATATCGTAACTCTCCTGCTCCGTGTCCACAAGCGGAGAGAGGTGAACTATCACGATGTTTACCAATGGGCCTGACACAGTGGCACACGGTAACACAGAGTGTACACCCTCCACCCACTCAGCCATGGCTAATTGCCTTGCACTTTGATTACCGACATCTATTTTAATGAGAGCTTACCAACGCATTCTCTCCTCCCCGCGTTCTCTATCAAACACACATGCAAACACTGGTGCACACATTCAGGGGTGTGTGCATGCCACTTGGATATGCATACACACACAGAAAAGAGGACAACAATACTGTGTACCGGGGTTTGTCCCGGTGGCAGGAAATTGCAGGGTGTTCATTAGGCTAATGGATATGAAGAGGAAGGGAGAAGGGGGATGAAGATAGAACGGGGGAGGACAGAATGTGAGGGTGGGAGGCCACTAAATTATACCACAACAAATTCTGTACAATGGCCCAATAAGTCATACTGCAGCGTGTAATTTCCTTGCTTCTACGATAGAGAGAGAAATGCTTCAATTACACAGACTGGCTTTAATTATGCTGAATTTGCCTCATAAGTCGGCTCCTGTTGAGAACGAATGAGCTGTTGATGCTACTGCTCACTGCTCCTGCAGCTCGGCTGGGTGGACTTGGCTTCATTAGGATCGCTGGTGTACCAGCACACACACCAGGATGACAAAGCCTAATCAATGGACTCACACTGTTCTAAAGACTCTGGGAGAGTAGAGACTGCAGATCCCGAACTGGACACGGGTTGCTGATCGATGGGGAAAATGTGCGCTTTGCAGTGTGGCTTCCGTCATCGTTTTATTTCCCCTTAGCACACATTGTAGCTTTCTGTCACTCACATTGTACAGAGTCTTCTACTCAAAAGTTACAATGCTTTATATCTTTCCTCCTGAGAGTGAAACAACATAAGAAGACTATGCCGCAGCAACAACAACCACAATCCTGGACTAAAAGTGATTCTAAAGAAACAACAAGAGCATGATGTACATACAGAGCAAAACAAAAGGGAGGGAGACCAGAACGGAGAATAAAAAAACTGAAAAAAAGGAGGAGTGTGAAAGGAAAGAGAGCATAAAAAGGGTTGGAGCGCGACAACCGCACTATAACCACAACTATGTCAGATCACATTGCCACACTCTTGTCTCATCACTTAACGAGACGTTGGGTCGTCCATGAAACTAGTTCAACATGTCTAGTATAACAATCATCAGTACCACACACACTCGCACACATACAACGGCTTAGTTGGAAAATGTTGTTCCGGGACAACAGAGCCCAAATACTGCCAAGATGAGGTCACAGCGCTGAGCGGTAAGTAAACTACAAAAGTTGAATATATGTGCGTGTATCCAATGTTTCAAATTATATTTCAAATGTAATAAAATCTATAAAGCTTGAATGGCAACAATCACTCTTGACCTCTCATGTCTGTAGACCCCAAATTGGCCTGTCCATGACCCCTATCTGCCACTGTCTCCATAGTAACATGAGCAAGAGTAGCAATTTAAAACTTTAATAATCTCAAACAGTGGCAATGCGGAGGAAACTTTTTATTACACAAAACACTAGGCTACAAATTTCTTTGGCTACTTTAATACTATTGTTCCTCTCACCTCATTTCTATACCTTATTCTACTGGATGTTATCACTGACTTATCCTGTTTGATTTACAACACATAATAACTTCCTATTTCCCTGGTGGTGTTATCATATTATTGCGTGTAGTATCGCACCTTGCCAATACAACACACATGGTGCACTACAAATAAAACGTGCATGTGAAAACTAAAGAATCTGTAGTGTAGGGATTTAGGGTTTAAGCAAATATTGTGTAAAACTAGCTGCTTATCCAATTGTTCCCTCCACGGGGACGAGAAAACCCCCTAATGAGAAACTGGTGGCTAAATAACCATGATGGCAAAAACAGTGGGAGCGTCTCTCAGTGCAGTCGTTTGACTCCGGTGACACGCCACCATTAGGTATTCATGAAAACAGATGTTGCTCTGCTCGCCAGCTCATTGGTCCAAACACCCCTCGAAAAAGCCAAAATCCTAAATTAATTCCCCAATGGAACACACTGTTTGATCCCATGCCAAGAAAAAGTGAGGAGATTTTCATGCTATAGGAGGGGGGGGGCGGCGAGGACGAGGGAAAGAACGTAAGATGAGACGACAGGGGGGGGTTTAGAAAGAAAGCGAGACAGAAGTTGCTGTCGTCTCTCATAATGCCTCTTCATCACCAAACCTCATCTCTTTCTCCTCATGTCCAAAGATGCCATCTATAGCATTGGCTGAGGAAACAAAATCCTATTAGCTTGACAGCAAAGTGAATTTGTTGAAGCAGTCTCAACCAGGCGACGCTCCAGTGGCTTATCACTGGCTAAGCAGACAGAGCTTAGGCAAGAGGAGGACAGAGGATGGGTGAGAGGACAGATGGAGGGGGTGCCTTTATATACAGTAGTATATAGAAGTAGTTCTGTATAAATAGGGCTCATTATCATCTAGTTAATCCCCTTACTCTCCCTCGCTCCAAAATCTGCAAATTGTGGCTGCATTTAATTATCATCTTAAAAAATGATACTGGATTTTTTTATTATTATTATTTGTGTCCCACAACTAACTGCACTTTTTTTTTGATTCTGTACGTCTGTTTTTTCATACTATAATTCTGGTGTATAATCTGTGCCCTATATGTACGTTTTTCTCTTCATAATGTATTACCAGAGACATTTTCTGAACTGTTAATGCCAAAAAGGTGCAGTGGTCAGCATACACTTACATTGCACTGTATCATACAGTGAAACATTCGAGTGTGTTGGGACACAGAGATCTGGATAATAAAAGCTTCAACCTAATCTGCTACTATATAAAAACTGGATATGTTTTGATAAAAATCCAAAATTATAAAAGGATTTTTTTTTTTTACTGTATGGTTACTGTGTGCGTGTGTGTGTGTGTGTGTCAAGAATTATTTTCCACTTTGGTGGACAATTAAGTTATACACTCTTCTATTCTCATGTACTGTATAGGGACATAAAACAGAGAGAACATAGAGGTTAATCATTCTCTTTTGTCTGTGTACATATTTGTCTTTTTTTAAAGAATGAATGTCAATAAACTGTACATTCACCTAAAAACACAAGGAAGGTGATGTAGTCCAAGACAACAAATGTTTATGACCTTGTTCTCTTTCTTTTCCAAATCTGTTGATATTACAGTCACCATCCTTACAAAGATCTTCTATTTAGTGTGGCGGCAAATTGACCACCGCTGGTGGTTTGGTGAGACAGAGGGAGGAAGACAGAGTAGAATCTGAACAACAGGCTTTAATAGACAGTGTTGTTGATGGATGTGATTATAGCCTCTTCATGCTGCCCATCCATTCTCTATAGATTCCAGATGATAACAGTCCTTGAACTCTCTCTTTCTTCCTCTACCATCCTCCCTCCCTCTCACTGTTTTCTCTTATCCTGTGCTTTTCACCCTGTTTTTCAGCCTTTATGTTTCTGTTTATCCTTCTTTTCTCTCTGCGGCCTCTCTCTGTGTTCTTCCCCCTCTCTGTTCTCTAAACCCTGTGCACTTTCCTTCGTTCCCTCCAACCCAAAACACCACCTTCTTCTCACAATCACTTCCCCTCTACCCCGTGCTTCACAGTGAGACAACAAAGCACATCAAATATCGCGTAACCAAGCCCATTTCTCTTACGTACCAACCCCTCTTCTTTCCACACTATCTTTTACTCTTTCCCACTGCTTCTCATGCTTTCATGGTCATCATCCCAGCGCGCTTCCTTATAGTTTAAATGCCCGATGGGTGGTACGTGTTTGCCTCAAAACACATTAGCAGAGTTGAGCAAAACGCTATGACAAATGACAGGAGACCAACAGTAGGGATCCTGCTGGTCATTCAGCCAGCCGGCAGAAGCACCGGAGTGCGCTCTGCCACAACACTGAGGCTCAAAGTGAAACCAATCCTCCAACGGCATACAATATCTGCCTTAATCTTACTCAAGCTCTGGTCTTTACACACTCAGCATGGGCCGGAGACAGGCAGCCCGGGGAGCCATGCGGCTGAGATTTGTACACCAACTGTGTGAGTTTGCATGAGTACACAATGATGTGGTATCACTATCACTGCAAGGCAAAGCTACGGTTAAAGGGTGTGTAATACGCCATGACACTGTACGCAGATCAAGTAGATTTACAGTCCGTATCATCTCCTCACATAACACAGAAAACCATAGAGAATGTTAATTTACACCGCCATAAACAACGATAATAAGCATCACACTGACATGTGAGCATGTTTGCATGCCTGCGTAACAATCAGCAGGCTGGGAGTCTGCGTACGTGACATGCATATGCCTGTGTAGATGTGCTTCACCATATGTGTATGAGTAAGCGGTTGTGCACATGTTTCCTTTTTACCCCATTACCACAGTAAAAAACCTGACCAGGCTTTGTTCATCGCCTTCATCATGCAAGGTGAGGTCATCCAGAATGAATTCCGAAAATCCTAATTGCGCAGGGTGATAATGCACCCACATAAAGACTGACATATTTCAAACCACAATAATACTCTCTGTAATCCAACAACTTTTCAGCACCCTACAGTATCCAGCATACATTCAAGGACTGACAAAAAAAAAGGTCTGAACCAAAAGCTGGAGGGCTGATCTGAAAAACAAGCATAAATTGAAGTAAAAAAGACATTTTCAGACTCACTAATGGGCAAGCAATACTTTCTTGCATACATTATTTTCTCTGGTTTTCTCATGGTTAAACAACCATGTGCGCACGCACACACACACACACACACACACACACACACAGAGAAAAACTACACAAAGCAGCAGACTGGAGGCTTGGAGTGGTACGGCTCCCAGTCTGCCAGTTCAGTTTTATGTCTCGGCTTTGATACAAATCCACACAGCATGGGAGCTCAATCCACCACCTGAGGTAGGTGTGTGTGTCTGTGTGTGTGTGTGTTTGTGTGTGTGTGTGTGTGTGTGTCCGTCCTGTCCAATCCACCACCTGTTTGTCAGCATAGGAAGCCAAACTCCATTCACTTCCAGAGGGTGCACTTGGATAGTTGTGTGCACAGAAATATTTGCATGTGTGTGTTGCATGCACATGTCCTGCATGCAAGTGTGTATCTGCGGTGTTTGATCCATTCTGTTTTCCACATCCAACATTAATCAATTTATATATGAGCCGAGGCTCTTTTCCACTCCCTCACAATAAAACCTCACTTGTGTCTTTTCCTTCTCCAGCTCACATAACCCACCTTCTGGCCAGATCAGGTCAAACACAGTAACAAGCAAACCACAATAAGGATCACTGGCCCAAACACATGCTAAGATTGTTTAATTTTGCAGTTGAACTCATCCGCGTATGTATGTTATTGTAATATAAGTGTACACTTTTTACTGAAATGCTAGGATCATAATTTCCTTGCCAAATTTCTTTTACCGCAAAGTATGTAAGTGATCTAATGTCTACATTAAAATAAGTTATAATCTTATTTTGCTGCCAAATTTGCTGCTTTTAATTCATGTCACTTTTTCCACAATTCTGGGTGATTAGGTCCTCATAACATTGTTGAATCCTGGCAGAATTGAGGTATGATGGTTATGAAGTGTGTAACAAAGACAGGTGGTCAAACAGAAAAGTCAAAAAGAAAACGTGTTTATGTAATTATGCACCTCTGACAGCCGTGGGCCAGTATGTTTGACCAAAAATGTCAAACTTTTCTCATTTCTCGTATAACCCAAAGAGAACATGACGAATACAGCAAAACAATGTTTCATCTCATCTGACATCCCAACAACAAGGAAATAAACATCAGCTGACAGCCAATCAGATGGCCCATCTGCTGGTCTGCCTCACAGTGGTTGAATCAACCGAAAAGTGTTGAAGGAATCATTTCTGTGAGGGACACACCCCAGATATGGTAAGTGGAGTAGCAGGGGGGTAAGCAAGAGAGAAAGGGGATATGGGGGAAAGTGGAGTGGGCAGCCACAATGCAACTCCAGGCTATTTGATTGGTGGAGGCGTGCAGGCAGCCAGGCAGGAAGACCAGGAAATGTAATTCAGGGAGGCTGTCTGAATATGACATCTCTGGGAGCTATTCAATCAGCAGCCAAACCCTCAAGTGGCACCTCGCCTGGCATGGTGGCAGGGAGGCTACAACTGTGAGCTCACTGCCTGTCAACCCCACTACACCCTGAAGATATGACGGCAAGGGAAGAGGAGAGGAGAGGAGAAATACTACAATCAATAGAAATATACTTATACGCTCACAATGTAACATAAAAAGGTGCAGCCAAAAATAAACAAGATGTAAATGGTGTGGGTGAACGTCTGAAAGGAAAGGCAAACGGAATAACAAGAGACGGAGGCACAATGGGACTCTGAAACGCGGGAAAATGAATGGGAAAAAAACGGAGGAAGGAAAGGCGGAATGAGTGAGAAAGTGATCCAGGCGCCGGCTGTGATTCTTCTCTGTCAAGCATGGCTCATAGAGAGCAGTGATAATTGACAACAGTGGCTGACGTTCTTCCCCGGACCACTCTATTCATTACAAAGCCAAACAATCTAACCCCCCCCAACCCCTTACTATAAGCAGCAGTACTGCATAGCTGTAACGTAGATCAAAGACAGAGTGCCGTGCACAAGTTGGAGCAGTGTGGAGGGACTAAATTAGGCAATGTGCTTTGGGTCAGAGGTGGTAGCAACTTCACATCTTATATTAAATGTAATTTGTAAAAAAAATTATAATAAAGATATATATGGAATCCAGCAGTTTGAAATTACATTTAACGCATACTGCAAATTTGAAATGGGCTTTGAACAACATTTTAAGACCTGGGACTCAAGTAGAATGCAGTATTTTTTGTTGTTGGTATGTGGCATTCACAGAATTTTTTTAAAGCCAAAGCAGAAATCCATTAAAAATGCATTCTTGGGCGCCCAGATAGCTCAGTTGGTAGAGCGGGCGCCCATATACAGAGGTTTACTCCCCAACGCAGAGGGCCTGGGTTTCACTCCGACCTGAGGCAATTTGCTGCATATCGTTCCCTCTCTCTGGCTCTCTCTCTGCACTTTCATGTCTTCAACTGTCATGTTGATAAAGGCCTAAAAATGCCCCAAAAACATCTTACAAAATAGAATAAAAATGCATGCTTTTTGTAATGGTCATACGAAGCAGATTATCCACCATGATTTCTTATCTTCCATGTATTATTCTTGGTTCTGGATGCATTTTTATTCATGTCTACACCCCACTCAGTGGCCATACAACTATGCTGCCATAAAGTCTACTCTTATGTAATGTTAAGATTGTGTTGACAGTCAAACAGATTTTAATTAAATCATGTGTTTTAGCATTGAGGTAATAGTGATGGCAATAAAATGGACTGCATTATTAGGCAAACAATAGACTATGATTATATGGTAGACTGAAAGTAAGCAAAATGGCGTCAAATAAATGTATTTTGAAGTGCGGTTGGTGTATGTCACCTGATCATGTCATATTATATTAATATTGAATATACATACATTTAGGTTTCAGCCTATCATTCGGTTGAAGTCACCCTCAGCCTTGCCCAGACTCGACTACAACCCCCATTTTTTGGAATAAATAACCACTTTACCATAGGAAATTGAGAGAATATTTTCGAACACATACACCATCACATCCATCTTCCCAACATGGGAATATGTTCAACAGAGCGCACCTGGACCATAGAGGAATGACATCATGGGAGGAAATGAGTGAGCGTCTGCTGGAGCTAATAGTTCAGATGCTGCCATTGAGCTCCACTCCCTGTCATTCACATCCATTTGGCTTCCCCGCTGTATTTCCTGCTGGTTTTTCTGGGTTTAATAGCAGTACCCGAAGAATCTTATCGGTCAAGCTATGACTTCACAGTCTAGTCTTCGCCAGTCGGCATTCAACATCTGAGATAGTCGATGACAGCTCACTATTGGATACAGCTCCAAAAATCTTTTATCGAGGCCATTCATTCATACTTGTATACAGATAGAGAAATTCAGAGGAATACAAAGATCCACAAACATAATCACTCACCCCTCCTCCCTCCCTCCTACACAGACACACTCATCTACCATTTCATTCCAAAGAGACTGTACACATTCAAACAAACAGAAGAGAGGGTTATTGTCCAAATGCAATTATCTTGTACTGTCCATCTCCTTGACTGCTGTGGGACAAAGGGCCCTCTGTTGATGAGGCTAGCAGCGTGTGAATAGGAGGTTAGACATCCGTGGCCCTTTCCATGGCTGTGGACATTCAATCTGCCATCCACACATCCCAGTGGATCTGATAACACACAACAAACCCCAGAGAGAGAGGGAGAGAAAAAAGCGGGACGCTAATGGCTTCAGTATTGTGTGTAAATCCTCTCTTATCTGCCTGCTCTTTGTGTTAAGAGACTGGTCAAGGGCAGTGGGAAAGAATAAACTCTCTTACCGCAATGTTGTCTGCCAGCGTTCACCTAAACGTAAACAGTTTAGAATAAGGCGAAGAACGTGCAAAGGAAAGCACACGTTAAGATACACACCGCGAAAATTCCCTAAACAAAACATGTACAAGCACACACGCATGCATACACAAAGCTTGCTAGCCAGACTAATGCCAGAAAAAGCTGACGTGGCATTAGACTGGAGCTAATTATTCTCAGATTCTCCCATTGGAGCTGTCTCACATACGCATGCACGGGCGCACACACTCACACACATTCACGCACACTAATTGTTGTGCTGATTCTCTCTTTAGCACTGTCTTGTCTGCGTCTAATGGCGACAGAACAGCGAGGGAGAAAATTAGTGGAAAGGTAAAAAAAAAAAAAAGAAAAAAAAAAAAAAAGGAGCAAGGATAGGAGGAAAAGAAAAGACATGGTGGATTATCCCCCAATCCCTCCCCGTCCCATTATAGCGGGGAGGCTCAGCCTCTAATACATAAAAAGAACAGTAGGAACCTGCAGCTCTTTCTTCCTCTACCTCTCTCACTTCCCTTCCTCTGGTTTTCTTTCTACACACATCCCCAGCTCTGTGTGTTTCATTCTTATTTACCGTAAATGTTTGTTTCATGCTTTTTACACCTCATCCATTTAAACCTAAAGTTGCAATATTATGTACTAATGTTATGACCTGACTTGTATTGTCAATACTTTTTTTTTTGTCAGGGGGGGGGGTTAGTTGCTGGCCACCAAGGCCCTGCCATCCCTTACATTCCAAACATGTACATTTATTTTAATTTAATAGGCTTTCATTTGCATGAACACCATTTTCAGAAATCGACTTATTTACACAAACTCATAACACGTTGTTGACTCTTTGGCACAAAACATTCCTCATCAGAATTTGTTGTGGCACCATTGCCTTCCTTTGAAAAACCAAAATGAATTTTTTAATGGTTACTGATGAATCAACAAAATGAGGAAGTGAGCACCAACAGCCAGAGGTAATAGCAGCCAACACTTTGTTATTCTAATGAGAGCCTCTCAATGACTCCCCACTCCTCTGTCTTCCTTTCACTTATGCACAGTCACACACACAACCTCTCCAGTTCTCCCCCTGTCCAAACCATAAACAAGTATCATATTAATGCTAACGGTTTATTTGCAGGCAAACGCAAATGTAAGTTCTTTTTGTTAGATTTTAAATGTAAGAATTTAGTGTATTTTGATGCTGTTGTTGGGAATGTTCTCTGCACCCTGCACAAAAATGTGGATACTCCAGTGGCAACAGCAAAGTATGGTTCAGTAAATGCTAAAGTAATTACAATATTAATTTGCTCCTGCATCACGGCTCAGAGCAGGCCAACTACATATTCATTCATC
The DNA here is from genome assembly GCF_013103735.1 of Etheostoma cragini. Taxonomy (NCBI): domain Eukaryota; kingdom Metazoa; phylum Chordata; class Actinopteri; order Perciformes; family Percidae; genus Etheostoma; species Etheostoma cragini. The sequence continues at coordinate 3,534,846 of NC_048411.1, read as the reverse complement.
ACAGCAATCACTGCCACACTGTATGTTTGAATCAATTGTAAATGTCGTGCTGCAGATTACAGTATTCAGAGCAGAAAGCAGTTACCACTAATGTGAATATCATCTAACCTCGACTCTGCAGCAGCTAAGGCATCAAATAGAGGACTGTTTACAGAAACTGTATGCATCGAAGAACAACTTCCTCCGTTACAGTGACACAGTACCATGTCTGAGTGGCCCCTCTAAATAAGGACATCTGTACTCCAGTGTCTAGAACACAAAGGAACGAAAGAGCAGCAACAACAATGGCCTCGAGAGTGGAGACTTGGTGGAGTTGGGTGTCACCTTTTCGACAGGTTCCAAGGATGTGGTCTGTCAGAGGCTGACAGTCTGGCTCTCTCCTTCTTAAGCCGACAACAAAAGCTGGTGCCTTGGCCCTCTAAGGTGCCTTCCCCTGGGAAAAAATCCTACCACTGATGGAGTCGCTGCTTCTCACTTGTGCACACTGAAAACATGACACCCTTCTCTCATTTAGGCTAGATGGTCCAAACTGCAACTCTCTCTCTCTCTAACACACACACACACACACACACACACACACACGCACACACACGCACACACACACACACCTGTTACCTGATGTCATTTCCTAAACATGACTCCTACATAGACAACCATGGGTAAAATACAAAATAATTGATACACTTGACTGGCATGCATGCTCTCCAGCGCAAGCACACACTTACACACCCACAGTGTTACAGGACATGATGGGAGAAGGTGTTGGATGTGATGAGTTTGTCTACAAGCTCTTACAAAATAACAGCTGGGAGTGTGGACCCCATCATTGGCAGATGCACCCCTTGTACAACCCTGAATGCAAGCACACAAAACAACACAGTGCTGAAAAGGGTACTTTCCTGACTGCATACTTCTGTCAATACCACTTGTCTTTCAGGAAGTGAGTCAACTGTTTGAGTAGAGGAGAGCAGTGTGATGGAGGTGGTTCACACCTCTGTGTTTGTGTGGGGTGTGTGTGTTTGCATACACCAAACACTTAGCTAGGGCGGACAGATGTCCTCCCATGTGAGATGTGTGTGACAGGTATGGTAATGTGTGAAATAATGTCACACGACCACACCTCGCTGTGTGCGTCGCGTGGTCTCATCTCGAGGACATGATCGCACTGCCAACTACTGCAGCTGTACTTCACTCCATCTCCTCCTTTCAATCACTCCAGTCGTTCTACAATCTGTCCATCAGTAAGTCATCTTCAGGTAGCACTACCTCGCTGTCTCGCCAATCTAATCAGATCGAGACTCCGACTCTGGGACACTTTAATTGAAAGAAAAAAAAGGGATTTTTTTTTTCTCATAATGCAGAAATGTTGGTCAATTAAGCACACTAAGATGATATACATTAAAATCCATACTATAAATATAATTCTTTATTTTGATGCTTATTAGCTTCCACAGAGTGGTCTTTGGTCTTACTGTAATCCACACAAGTAGTAGCAGACAACATATATTGCCATATTAAATACATCTAACATGGTCTGTATTTGAGATACACTAAATCCTTTTCTTTGCATCCTGCCTTCTCTCCATCTTCAGTTCAGCATACTCCTTTCTGAATGATAATCAGATACAAATGTATGACATGTAATGAATAAATGGCCTCTATAAGCTCTTTGTTATTCACCTGTGAGCGCTGTGTGAGAGAGAGGATTATTACATGGAGATAGAGAAGAGAATCCAATAAGCATTCACTGAGGTCCAAATAGGGTGCTCTTGCTCTCTACATCCCTCGTTCTGTCTTTTAACCTTTCTATTTTTAAGTCTTTTAAGTCAGTAAAGTCTTTCCTCACTTCTGACTGCGGTCTACCTCAAAAGCTCCCGGAAACACATTCATTTGCATTTTTTCCACCATGCCATCCGTCCATCCATCCATCCATCTGTCTATCCATCTAAAAAGCAGCTCAGCCTCCCCTCATCGCTCCATCTGTCCATCACTGCTCATTACTCTCACCGATTTCCATTCCTTCCCAGTCATATTTGTGACAATCTATCCATCTTCTTCAATTAACACAACTGAAACTGCAGCATGTAAGAATATATGAATTCTGTAGTGTTGAAACAAAAGTGGCAGCACTTATTTGACATACATCAACCCAGGTGAATTCGTGATGGTTTATTATTGATGGTTTTCCTGGGATTCCAACGCCTAATGATTTGGCATTACGCAAGTGAGTAATACAGATAAATAAGTCAGCAACCTATTCCAGGGATCCAGGAAGAATCTCACTGATACACTGTAAACGAGGGAAAAGTAAGCAGTTTTTAACCGTCTAAGTTTCAAGGGAAAAACTCTATGCAATCTAAACTAACCACAAAAAGTAAGAACATTTGTGATTGGTAGATTATTTCTCTGTGGTAATAATGCTTTTTTGGCAATAAATTGGATACCATTGAAAATCCTGTATAGTTCTAGTTAGTTCAGATTTGGCACATTTTTCATGGGAGCAAGCCACATACTCAGTGCTACTGCTCATGCCACATATGCATGCTCCTTACAAATGGGGCACCATCTGAAAGTGAACTAAACAGGCTTTCAAGGGTATAAGATGTATTGCCAAGAAGCATTGTTACCACAGAGAAATAATTAAACCAAATACAAATTTCTTTCCTTTTTAGACATTTTCTGACAACTCCAAAAGAATGCTAGTTTAAGCTTGTATAGTAAATGCACTCACAATCTCAAGTTTCTATAGCAAAGGGACTTAGTCTCAACAGGCGAAAAGCAGTTTATTCTCGGCTTTATCTGCAAACTAATCCAGACAAACCAAAAAGCGTCTAACATCCTACATCCACTACCTGTGAAGACTTGATCTGATAAAAGTCCCCGCTAAAAAGATCCCCCCTTTGTGTAAAACCAACTCATCATCTCCAGATGTGAACAATGTATCCTTTCCTGAAAACTTCTTTTCCTGTGAAAATGGGGTTTTTAGGTCTTTTGAGGCTCCTTTTAGAGTCTAATAAACTAATTCCAAGGCAGAAGCCGAGAGAGGCTTATTTTCAATTTCACAAGGCTTTGTTCGAATTTGTTTTACGTTATGATGCTGTTGGGAAGGGAAGGGGGGGGCAGGTAGATGTTTTGTTTTAATTTGTTGGGGTGCATGTTTTGTTGTGTGCACTCCCCACACTACACAAGTGAGAAGGTATATGACACACAAATGAATGGCTAGTTCATCCTTTCTTTATATTTCTCTCTCTGCTGACAAATACTGAGATATTTTCTCTAGACAAAAATAAATAGTGTGTATTAAAATAATATGAAAAAATTCCACACTGGTGGAAAGAAGCAAGTGTCTATATGCACATGTACCATTGTCTTTAAAAAAAAATATTTTTCACCACACATAACAGAAAAGTAAATCTCCATAAACCCAGTGATTATTCTCACTATTTTCCAGTCCGCCTGAATAAGCCAGGCAGCCTCATACCAACTGTTATGAATCCCTAACAAACAAACAACCACCAGAGGCGCGCAAACACACACACACGCACGCACACACACACGCACGCACACGCACCCACAAGCACACACAGAGACACAGACACAGAGTAAAAGTCTGAAAAGTTGATCCTTTTCTGTTGGGTTTGAGTTAACAATAACAGCTATGGAGATGGATTTCGTCACATGAAAACAACAAATAAAAAACGTCAATGAGTAAAGTAGGCGGCACGACAACAAGCTCTCGGGGGAAAGAAGCGCATGCAAAACTGTAGTAAAGATACAGGGTGCAGAGCAGTATAATAGTAATTGGAGCCACTAATGACTATAATAACATACCTTACTACTGGGCTGCTCAACTCTGGGCTGCCTCCGTTGATTGCAATCATTGTTAATTGCACATGTTTGGGCCAATTAAGAACAGTAGCAATTTCAACTGTTGCTGCTCTCACTACGTCCGTTTCATTGTGGAAAGTTTACGGAATATCTACGCATTCATATTTTTCTTCATGAAACTTTTGGGAGAAATATAACGAGAAAACTCAAAGCTATAAGTGTTTAGAATACTCGGGAACAATCACTAACTTTAACAAAATCAGCATCACATCAGCTAGGCCTAAGCTTGTCTGTGTTTGTGTGTCCAGATTAACAGCACTGCCTCTGGCCAAGTTCAGCTGTAGCAGTCATTTCATTCCTAATCCCTCTCCTGGGGCAGAATATTGTGTCCACGTGGAGCGTGGAGTCTAGACCAAAACCAATAAAATGAATTTCCAAAGAGGACTGTTACCTTGTGCGGGTAATCATGCACACATATACAGTGCATACCCTTTTTACAGTCTACGTACATACCTGAGGGAGACACGTGAATACCTTCCAAACACCATAATTACACATGTGTAGGGGTGACTTGGCTCAGCTAATATGAGTAGAAAGTAGATGCACACAGAGGGAAAGCAATAAAGCAAATACAATATTTTTAGTTCATACATTCAAATACACATACAGTACATACACATGTTCTTTTTGTGTGTCAGGTAAGAGTGGGGATGCTTGATGATTGCGTTACGCACTCTGAACCTAATAGCCTAAAGCGCCAGGTGCACAACACCAACAGCATAGCTTCAGTAAATTTCATAATGTGAAAAATTTCATTTCAGTGTGGCACAGTTGCCCTAACCATAACTGAAAACTAGGATCATTTCTTAAACTTTTTTTAATTAAACAATAGCACATTTTATGCAGTTGGCTGGTAGCTATGATCTGCACAAAAATACCAAAAAATACACACACACACTGCTGTGTTTCCGAGTCTCACTCATTTTTCTTAAATCCTTTGTGTTGTTTTAGGGTCAAATTTGACCCGTTTTTAAGAAATATCGGTTTCTTTTTAACTACTCAATTGTAATTACCCAAAAATAACACAAATGGTTCCATACAACACGCTTTGCAAATAGAACAAAAGACTGGATCTCTACTTACAGTGAAATTTAGGGTGTTTTTGTTCTGTCAGAACTCTGACATTTACCCCTCTGTGATGATCCTTCCTTTAATAATAGTCTAAATATTTCATAATTAATACTTGAATGAATGACATATAATTTCCTATAAATTACGTTTATTGACCATAAATTCCAAAAATAGGTGTAAAACTAGTACTAAATTGGTGTTAGTGGTGTTTACAGTTGGGAATGAAATAAAGTGTCAAACGCCCAAAAATGACCCAAAACATTGAAAAAAAAAAAGAAACAAAAGTATTGATGTTTAGTTTTGACCCAGCAAGTGCATGGTCAAATGGAAGAGACAACACAAGGGTTGGCCCCAACAGCAGCAGCAGCGGGGACTATGCAAACTCAAAGGACAGAGTACGGTTGGACGGGTAAAAACAGATGCATGCCTATTAAATAACACCCCCTGTCAACGTCTGGCGTGATGGATCCAACTGGCTAGCTAGACGCTCAGGGTAACATGCCATTGGGTGGAAACTGTAGCTGTTGACATGCTTTCATTTGGCGTGTACTCAAGTTACACAGGCATATTTGAGTCATGATACAACATCTTTCCTTGACTTTTACTACATGCTTTTGTTGTAACATTTATGTCCCATTAAGTTTCCCGTTTACTAGCCTTTAAGGTAACAGAAACGGTTTTGCATGTACTGGAAATACCACCAGGCTGCTACTCAGGGCCTGAAGTAAACTTTTTTCACCACCTGCCACTGTTACTTTTTAACAGCCACTTTTTTTGCCTCGTAAAAGGTGAAAAAAAGGAATTGCTGTGTCTCTATGATCCTATCCTGTCCTATTCATGATAGCCTATTCGTGGATATGCACCGTCATCTCGTGCTGTAGTGGGGGGGTTGCCTTGATAATCCAGCATAAAGGCATAATATCCTATCCTGGACTGGGAAACACATTACACATACAGTTTGATAAAGTCCTTATTGGACTTTAACTTATTATTGCACCTACAATAATGTAGCTGTCCTCAATTAGACATCCTATATATTCCATCTGTGTTTTTTCCTGCATTTCCCGTGTGGGATTATGTGTGTATTTCAGTTGCGGGGGACGGAGAAGAAGCCCCGCCCGCTAATGCAAGCCGACAGGATTGAAACAGCAGCAACTTTCAGCGATTTTTTAATGAAAAAAACTTAACAGTCTACATTGATGTTAAAATGTGTACAGGTTGGCAGGACAGTCTGAAATGTTTCGCACGGCCTTTCGCTGTTTGTTTGGTCGGTACATTTGAAATGTTCGAGTGACACACGCCTCGTCTTCATATCAGAAGCAACAAAAATAATTTGACCCGTTCTCACTCCCGATCGGTCAGTGGCTGATTGGTCTGGCCTGTAAGCAACTGCATAAACTGCTTACCAATAGTTACGCGTCTGAATCACTCAATTCTCATTGGCTACCTGTCAATGTGACAGGTAGATTGACAGTGTTACCCACCAATTGCAAAATTCACCTGCATTTAAAAGGTGGCCGAGTGTTCATTTCAGGCCCTGCTGCTACTGTTACTTAAAAGTGATGTTCTAAACAACTAAAAATGTACTGTATACATTCAGAATGCAACATCCAGTAGCTCTAAAACAAATGTATCAACTTCTTTACCAAGTACGGACTGAATTTACTTCCTGTCTTTCAACAAGAACTTGTTCTCATTTAATTCTGCCACTTATTATGTAAATAAAAGTGTCACTTATATAGGCATTAGTTACAGAAACAACATTTTCCAATTACCGTAAGCGAGCACCTCACTAACTGGGGCACGTCTTCAGTGATTGCCATTGTTCCAGAGAAGCACCAATACATCACCATTAAAACCTGAGATGTGAGTGTAGCCTTTATTATCCCCACATCCCAGTTGTTTTTGATAGCAATAGAACAGCTTTACTTATAATGTATTGTGTACAAACAATGCATTAAATGAAAGTAGCTGCAGGCTGATGCCAGTTGCATGACAATCAAGCAGTTTGAAACGAAGCAACAATTAGACTCGGATGGTAATCAAGACTATTTGAAGGACTCTTTCTTTGTCCAACCCCACCCTATTCTTTATTCCTATTCAGAGGAGAAGGCTTGGTCAGTCACCATTGTGTGTGTGTGTGTGTGTGTGTGTGTGTGTGTGTGTGTGTGTGTGTGTGTTCACTGATTGAGGTTCTCAAGGGATTGAATCCTGAACCTCACCTGCTGCACACATGTAGTTTGCACGCACAGACACACACTGCCAGCAGCCATTTCACCATGCTGCTGAATGCCATTAATTCTTGTGCCACAACTCCTTAGGTGAGAAGCTGGTGACAGAAGCAACCTGAAACATTCTTTCTCTCCCTTTCTTTGCATTGGCGTCTCTCTCTCCTCATCCCATCCCATCGCCTCCATCCATATTCAGCAGACACTGGCATGTGGAATAAGAAGAGAAGGAGCAGAAGGAGGGGGATTGGGAGTGGAAGGTTGTGACGGGGAGGAGGGCGCGTTGGTGTGGGTTATTATAAATTCAGCACCAGCTCTTCTTGTTGCACGGGAATGACCCATCATTTCACACTGGGCCAAATGGCATGAATTCATAAATATAAATAACAGCAGCAAATGTATCTTTTCAGAATGCTGTACAGAGGCACAGACAGGGACATATTAGAATAAAAATGCCTTCTATCTCACTATCTTTCTATCCTCTTGGTATTACCCACCACACACCTTTTTTGGCTTATATATCAACTTCCACATTGTCCCTGCTCCTTCTCCCTCACTTCCCCTTACCTCTATCACTATCTGCTTTTCTTTTGCAACATTCACCTATCTACTCCATGATGACTCAGAGTCATACAGTATGTGGGAGGAGTAGGAAAGCACAATGGCAACATTATTTCGCTGAAATTAATTCATTTTTCTATACTTGAGCAATTGTTTATGATGTTTTGCCAATTTCTGTGTAGGTTTGATGGTTAAAGAGAGTTGTTGAGACCACCCCAGTGACTTTCCAGGCTGAACTGTAAAAAAACAGCAAAAGAGTGGGCGGAGATTGGCCTGGCCCGCTGACAGTTGGATTGATAAGCAGCTTGGCTCTCCCTCTGCAAAACCAACGCATCCATTTGCCTTTCGCACTGTTCTACAGTCATTTTTCCTGTATATTTCCATCTTTCCTAGCCCCTTCATTACTCAGTTCTGTGCTTTTTCTCCTTTTGGCAGCAGTGACAAAAAATGCACACATGCATCAAAAGTGTTGTTATGTGGTTGTACTCACACACAGAGAAAGACACAAAACATTAGAGCAGGGGCAGATACAACTGATTAGTCAAACTGCCACCTCTCCACACCACCAACGCTAATGGTTGCCACGGTAGTTAGAGATAAATATGTCCAATCAGAGACAATCACCGGGCGGGCTGAAGAGGCAGGTGAACTAATGACAAGGATGGAACAGAACGATGAAATTGTCTCACAGAGCCTGACAGTCATTTGGCAGGAATAAAAACAAGCATTTCTCTCATCAGGTGGGAGCAAATGACACCCACAGACTCTCTCTAGTTCACTCCTCTATCAGGCTCGCGCCTCACGGCCTCTTCCATTCCATTTACCACTTCTCTGTAATAGAAATTCAAACTGATAGACATGCAATCAAATGAATGTAAATACAGGTAAAGTAGAGACAATAATAGCACACCACCACTCTTTCAACTGAAATGTAACAGTCAGATGAACATGCAGGCTAGAGTAGAATATAGTATGCAAATCACAAAAACAAGTTTAAAAAAACAGAAAATACTGAAAATACTAAACTGAATTGCTACCTCAAAAAATGCCTGTATGAAGTTTAAAAGCCAGAATGGACATTTGAGATTAATAAAACCAATATATTTTCCAATATTCTTTTTTTAACAAACATTTTGTGAAAGAGAAACGTCTGAGAAGACAAATGTACTACTTATATTTTAGTAGTTTAACGCTCAAAACTTTACAATAAATAAATAAACGGTCCTGATGAAGCTACTCTGCTTCATAAGGACCGTGTGGGTGGGGTGATTATATTTCATTACACAGGCCTGGCAATGTGATCAAACAACCCAACAACTGTGATCACATTTGCTTCTAATATTGCTAAATCCATGCACAGATGAGCCATCTTCTTTTTCTACTCCGGTCCACTTGAAAGCAGTAAGAAGACAATTTTATTCATATTTAATATATAAACTGTATATACACAAACACACACATATATACATACATATATACATACATACATACAT
>NC_048411.1:3435195-3525505 GCF_013103735.1 Etheostoma cragini | reverse complement strand
TGTGTGTGCTTGCTTGCATGAAAAATGAAGTTATGTCAACTTACAGAGAAAGGTCAGCATGACATGTGCTTGAGTGATCAGGTAGGACTTCCAGCGAGCAACTTGTGCCTTCAGTATGAACTAATACACACAACTGCATCTGCTATTGGAGCTTGTTCACAGGATCAATATTGCTAATCATCGAAGCGCAAGCAAAAACGTTCTCTCCAACATCACCAAGCTACCAAAACAAGACTCTGTTGGATAGCATTGTGTTCTACAATTGACATACTAACTGTTAATATTTTACATCTCATTGCACAGCGGATACACTTTTCCCCATTCATTTCTGAGAAAATATACCTGAAGTTACTGCGTGATAGATACGTATTTATAGTCTCCATCTTTATTTAATACTTTCTGCTGTTTGGTTGTGGGTATGGAGTTTCATGGGTAGTCATCTTGTAGGTGTAACTACCTCTGATGACTCTTTAAAATCACATTACAGCCGAGGAATATGAGGCCATTTTGCCGAATTAAGCACACCCAGTGCTGCTAACACCATTTCCTCGTGATGAATCCCAGATAGATACACTCCCATGCACTCCTGTACACACTGCTAAACTAATTTAAGAGCATTGTAATTTACACAAATCACTTGATTTAAACATTAGTCAAACGTTACAAGAACCTCTGGAGTGTCAAATTCAATATAGATTTACACCTTTGCCTCCATCCCTCAAAGAAATGGAAGAAATGTCCCGCCACACGAATAATTAATTTAGGATGATAAAGATTATCAGTAATATAAGTGTCATTGATAGACAGTGACAGCAGTAAAAAAAACAGGAAAGCCACACTTACTCAGAACTGCTTGCAATAGATGATATTAATTATTCAGTGTAATTATCAGTTTCTATTCAAAATGCTTATGATTCAGTCATTTTGCACTGCCACCCAATGCTGAAGACATTTTTCAATATAAGACTTCATACCAGAAACAGTGGTAAAGTCCCTCTTTAAAATTAAAACATGCTGGCAACAAAGAACTAATGTTACCTCGGAGCTTTAATTTGAAAGCCAAGGGTGCTGACGCCTCAGTTCATTTTGATGGAGCCAAGATAAACTGTTTTTATTAACACATCAAAAAAGGTTGAAAAGCTGTGAGCTGAACTAGCATTTAAGAATACTAGCCACAGTAGACATACTGAGGTGCTTATTTCCTGAAGGAAAATCAAAGCCTCACCCTGCATCCTTGACTTTGACCTGTGGAAGCAATGGGCTGAATGGAAGATAAAAGGGGCTGAGAGGTTGGTCAAGGTTCAACCCCATCGTAAGCATATTCTTCTCATACATACAACATGTACAGACACTCACAAACCCACTCGGTAAATACTAGGAAACCAAATTTTCTTTTCTTTTTTGGGGGATTTTTATCTACACATACAGTACATTGGATGACAGAAACGGAATTTTCTAGTTTGATGTGCTGTGGTGTGTGTGCTCATCTCCCACCTATTTGGTTGCAGCAGCTTCTCTACAGCTTGGGTCAAAGTACCATTTGGTTCTTCAGAGGTATTTAATATAGGATATTCCTACACCTGTAGGCTCTTATTAGCCTTCGTCACATACCCTGCTACTATTTGCCCCAAAGCGAGGGGAGGGGGGAAAAAAGAACTGCAAGAATGATAATTCATAAACCCCCCCCCCCCCCCCCCCCCCCCCCCCCCCCCCCCCAAGGCTGAAAGAGCAGGTGGCTGATGAATCAGTGTGTGAATGTGGTTTCATCATCCTGCAGATCAAAACAGATCAAGGTGCCAAGCACAGTGAGGATGGTGCGTTTGATGGTAAGGAGTTCTGATGTAGTTAATTAGATTTTGGCGTAGTTACCGTATGGGTTATTGCAACGTCTGCACTCATTGCGTGACGCACATTTTTGCCATGCACAGTCATTGGTAAAGGAGTGGCTGTAAAACTTTACTTTTTTATTTCTATACATTAATAAATCACTCTTTAATCCATCTAGTTTGATCCACTTAGTACAATAACATTTGAAAGTCTCTAACAACCATGTGAATGAATTATAAAGTGAGGGAAGCAAACAGGAAGATAATATTATCATATGCAGTTCATCACTTTATAAAAGTGGTTACAGTACTTTATGTGATTGTTCACAGATCATTTCTTTATACATCTATATTGTGATATTGTGTGTTGAGTACTGTGTTTCAGTATTAAAAAATAAGAATATTGTGCCCAACCTTTTATTAAAGTCAAACAACCTCTCTCTCATCCTGCCCAGCCTTTTTTTAACTTCCGACTCTTTCACACTGCCGTCCTCTCCATCACTTTACACGCCCTTTCTGTTCTTTTTTTACCACTTCACTCTATAGCAGCATGATGGAGTGGGGATGTCTATGGGGGAAGTATGACAGCTGGATCGTTGGCTGCCACATAGACTGATGTCCGTCTCTACCTGCTCAGACAATTCTGACAGCTTAACAATGAATGTCTCAATGTCCCAACACCAGGCGCGCCTATGTGTATACATGCACACATACACAATCACAGCGCGGTGATCGAGAGCGATAAGATAGGCAAACAGGCAGTCATGCAGCAGTAAACACAAACATAAATACCCTGATACACAGACAGATTATTCCTTTGAATCTATTCTGGAGGGAAACATGATGCAAGTGCACATTAGACTGTTACATGAAATGAAAGGTAACCCCGCTCGGAACAAAGCATGCCAGGTTTTCCAAAGTAGGCAAACACTGTTTTCAACACTTTCTTGGTTCAAGTGTTGTTTTGTTTTTTAAGGATGGCCAAGCAAAACGCCCCAGCTGCCAAAAGGCTTCACTCTCTTGCAGTTGAGCTAGATATTCAGAAAAAAAGCTCTCTTAGTTTGACTGTGTTGTAAAAAAACAGCATATTCAATGTAACTAAACTTTCATCAATCAGTTAAGAAAAAAGCAGTTTTCAAAACAAACTCATCAAAAGGTAGTGGCTGATCTAGAGCTTTCTCTTGTATCGCACAATCTTCCTCAGTATTTGGAGTATGCCCAGTTAATTGCAAATAAATGTAGCCAACTCCATTAATTTGGCTATTTAAGTCTTATCTATCTATGATGTATCGATATCGTGTTAGGAGACTAGATATTGTCTTTGATTTTGAATGTCATCATATCGTCATATGGTGAGTGTTTACCTGGTTTAAGAGGCTGCATAACAGTAAAGTGATGTCATTTTCTGAACTTCCCAGATTGTTTTAAACTTTTTCTTATGTTTTTTATCCCTTTTTTATAACTTTTTTCAATGTTGGTCCCTTTTTTTTTTACTTATTAACTTTAGTTTTGCAGGTATTTGGTCAAGAATATCGTGATGTTTGATTTTCTCTGTAACGCCCAGCCCTACTGTCACTACATGATAAACAATGTGAGACCATTAGATTTCAAAGAGTTTTACTTTTTGAAATTTGTAAAAACATGTCGATGAACCAAAGCACTCATTAATATAATATACAGGTAATACTGAATATAAAAGTTAATGAAAATCCTGAGCATGGTGAATGTGTGGTGTTGTTTTAATCTTGAAGTCTTGTAATCTTTAAGAGGACCTGTTCTGGTGATTTTTCCCCCTCGTTCCCAGTGTTTACAGTTGGACAGGGGTTTGGTAGCCTTCCTACCAGCTCAACTTCTTTAATAATAGATGCCTATAAGACGTTACTGCTGTATCTCCAGCTAGGGGGCTGTGAGCCAGTGGTTGAGATGGCTTGTGGAGGGTTATTCATAGATTGCATATACACACACACACACACACACACACACACACACACACACACACACACACACACACACACACACACACACACACACACACACACACACACACACACACACACACACACACACACACACACACACACTCCCCATTTCACCCGTGCAATCCTGCTCTCTTCTCCCCGTTGCCCTATTAAACTGAAGAATATTGGGGAAGTGAAATGAAACTAGTAAATCTCGACTGCTTTTATGATTGACGCAAAATGATTTGTATTATAATTTGAGCACAGTGCTCTTTCTCTCTCCCGCCAACGCACTATCCCCATCTCCCCTTTCATTACTTAGATTGGCACTTGTGAAATAGGCCATAGGGTATTCACAACACTCATTTACTGTATGTCTATATATGCACACATATGAATACAAAGGCCCTTACATGCAAAGATCCACACATCCACACAATCTATAACCCGCCCGGCCCTTGCCTGCAGGCAAGTTAAAGGCAAAAGAAGGAGGACAGCTCTTAACCGTTTAGAGAGTCTCAGCTTGAGAACCAGGGGAGTAAACATAAGCAAAATGCAAAGATGAGATGAGCAGTTATAGAGGAAAACTGAGATCTGACAACCCAATCGGACCCCTCCCTGGACCGAATGGGCTGAGCTCATAAATTCATGTATGAGAATAGCTGAGGAGATAACCAATGGGCATAAGGACCTCAGAAAGAGGGAGAGAATCATTATATTGACTAAGCGATGGACTGACTGACAGACTGATGAAGCGACTGTGAATGGACCCTTTGAAATGCAGGCAGTTTGAAGTTGGAAGTCTCAGGGTCTTTGACCATCAGAGTTTGAACAGACAAAAGGCGGGAGAGGGCAGCTTATTCGACTACAAGCCCTTTAGCCTTCTGTGGCTTCATCAAAAGAAATGATAACCACATCTCCGACCCCCTCTCTGCTTGGCTCATGCGCCCTTGGGAAGCACTTTCCTTTCTGTTGAGTGCATCTGTTGAAAATGAAGGCCAAGTCGTAAGTGCTGGCCTCCGCCTTTCTACTTCACACTCAGATCAGGGGCCTAAACAACTGCAATATCCCCTCTCTGAAATTACTTTCTTCCTCTGTCACTTTGCCAATGAGAACTTAAAACTGGTCTTATCTGTAGAACAGCAGGTTGTAGGCTTCACCCTCAATAGCCTTCTGAACCTTACTTTGAAGATAGCATTAATGTACAGACAGTTTACACAGACAGTGCTGGGCAACACTATATGCTATGAGACGGAGAATAGGGACTTGCTGAAAGAGTCCGTCCTTGTCACGGTCATCATAAGTTAGAATCCATCTCTCTCGGCCATCCTTGTCCTGCTGCCTTTTTAGTCTCCAACCACTCGACTTTCCCAGTACAGCAAAAAATAACCTTAAAAAAATAAAATCCAATCTCTCGGGTCCCTCTCTGCAGCGGGAACCGACTCTGGCCGAGTTTCTGACACAGCCACATAAGGGCCTGCAGCCACACATCTGTCTACAAAGCCAAATGACTCACAGAAGCCTGGGCCCAGTTACCTGCTGGGGCCCCTTGTCTGTCCCAGTCGCTGACCACAGGCACACACATGTACATACTTTTACAGGACACAGGCAGTGACAAATACACACCTGCTACCCTGAACACTGACACACACCCTTACTCTTTCTGCGTTTCCAGTCTCCTGTGGATGGCATGCGTTCTTTCAACATCCTCTCTTGCCAAAATCAGCTCTTTTTAACAGAGTAGGAGCAAATCATTAAGTCTATATTGTGTGGTGAGAGGCCAAGGCAAACTGGGCCTGCAGAGGCAATGGAATAAGAGCTGCTGGCACCATGAGCAGAGAAGGAAAGGAGAGGAAAGGACGAATAGAGGGGAGATATAAGAGGAGAAGAGAGGGGAGCAAAAAATGGGAAGGGAGAAAACATATTGGAGGAGTCGAGGGGAGAGGAGAAGAAGATGAGGAGAAGATATATAGGAAAAAGAGGAGAGGAAGAAGATGAGGAGATATAAGATGATTCTAAGGGAGGGGAGAGGAGAGGAGATAGGAGAAAGGGGAGAGGAGAGGGTGTGGCACAGGAAGCACATTAACTCTATTTGTATGGTAATGCTATTACCTCCCATCAGATCAGCTTGGTCCCCTCCACACTCACTGGCTACCTCCTAGTTTCATTAGCAACATGAATTATGGATCTGCCCTTGCATCAAAATGCTAAGTATTATGCCATTTGTGATGCAGTTTTCAACATTCTTCCCTCTCTTTTTTTTTTCCTGTCTCCTATCTTCTTCCACTCCACTCTCTCGGTCGTTTCCAGAGCTGCCAAAGACTACGATTACTGCAGAACTATTAGGGGCTGTGCTGAACAAATTTCCATACCATCATATGCCCCTTGAGATACTGATAGAGAAGAATTTTCTGATTTTTTATGAACACATAAACATACACATAAAGACACACATAAACACACACAAAAGTCATGCAAAATAAAGACTTTTAGCTGCAAGATGTGACAGCACCAAAAACTGTCAGGATGAAGCTGGAAACATGGATGAATGAACAAAATAAGGCAATTCTATGGACATAAATAACAAAAAAGAGTGAGGAAATGTGTGGAGACAAGAAAAGAGATGAGGACTAAGGAAAAAGAGCCATGAGGAAGGAGGGAAGAAAGATTGAGCTTGCCTTTCTCGTGCTACTAGAAGTGAAGCCACATCAATAAGCCCGGTGCAGAATGGATTTTTTTGAGGATACATCAGTGGAGAGACTGAAACTGGACACGTGTAATAACAACTCACTAAAAACATTACAGCCCCTCATAAAGAGCCCAAACTCGCTTTAATAGCTGCTGAGATGTATCCTTTGGCCTAACTCGGGGGAAAGGGGACACATCAGAACAGACAGGGAGAAAGCGGGCTTGTGTATGCACTAATACAGATCAACAGATCTGTCTTCAGCTAGATGATCCGTAGGACTTTTGAGTAAAACCCCAAACCGAGTTCATCTGTCCATCCAGCCGTCCTTTCGTTAACAGAGTCACAAATAGCCCAGCTGCGGTTGGGTGAATGACATCAACCTCTCATTGACTGTTTTACGAGCTCCTCTGACCAGCGTGAGAAACCATGGTGCTCTAACCTCATGCCCAAAGACCTGGGTAAAACTGCACATTCACAAAGACACACACATTTCATCAGGGAGGAGATACAGTACACTGAATGTAAACGTGCACAAACACACACACACAAACCATGGAACAGCACTGGCCCAGACCGCACATACTTTTCCATGTCGAAGGTGGAGTTACTGAATTTTACAAGCTGAGCTTCTCTTCTTTGCCGCATTTCTGGACAACACTGGATCTTTTTTGGAAACACACACCAAAGCAGCCTTTTAACTGATGATTCAGAGTGTTATGGTTGGAATGTGAACTAAGAGAAAACACACATCACAGAGAACTTTAGCTCTTGCCCCATGCGTCTCATTTCACCCCCTCAGAAACTCATAAAACATCAGATTACAACAGCAGGAGAAGGTCAATCCAAAGGCAAAAATATACAGACACAGGAGCAGACTGTCTGAGAGAGACAGACAAAAGGTGAGCTCAGATTGAGTGTGAATCAAGTCTAAAAAAAGATGCGTCCACGTGAGTTGAACAACTTTGGCGAAACAAATTCATGCTGTTGTCTGACTCATGAACACAGAGACAACAGAAAACAGGAGAGAATCTAGAGTATAGTTCCAGAAAGTTGTAGGGTTTCTGGTCAATTTTGCACACAGATCGATCCATGACCCACAAGTATGCTATTCCAAGTAACATCTGTCTGTCATCTCTGTTGGTTGTTTGAGGTTAATACAAAGACTTTGAAAACACTCCAAATGTCAAATTCTTGCAAATAATAGCAAGGCATGAAAGTGGTTTCAGCTTCAAGAAGAAGAAGAAGAAGACATGTCTTTCTTTATCCCGCTAGGCAAAATTCACAATTTTTACCCATTTAGTACAGTTGCATACACATTATTTATGAATTACACACGCTCAGGACCTATACACGCTATACCCACACTAATAGAGACATGTCAGAGCGAGGGGGGTGCTCCTTGGAGAAGCGTGCTAACCAGTCAGGAGTTTGGTGCCTTGCTCAAGGGCCCTTTGGCAGTGACCAGGAGGTGAACTGGCACCCCTCCAGTTCCCAACCCAACTCCCTACGGACTGAGCTACTACCACCCAGCTTTGTCTGAATGCACCTTCAAGTGTTTATATTTTGCTCACTTTCTGGTTCAGAATTGTATTTAGAGGTTGTACTAGAAGAGGTTTACATGGTTTAATTTAAAAAACAAAACCAAAAAAAAACACCATGTTTTTATACATTACTGCAGCTCCTCTTTTCACCCTGTGTGTTGAGCGCTCTGTCTTGCTGGACTACAATAGAGCTGTTTGGAGCAGTTTGTGATAAGTGTTTTCTGTTGGAGATGGTAAGTCCCTTTGGGGTGGACTTTGGGCATTTTCACTTTGTAAACCTATAACATGCACAACAAAAGATATAAAATCATAATAAAGGAAAGGGCAAAGGCCAAAAAGCATTAATATAAGCACTTCAATACAGAAATAAAATTAAGATAATGAGGAACACGGATAAAACCGGAAGACTAAAGACCAGGATGGTCCAATTGTGGCACAATTTCTGCATCTAATCATGCTTCATCATTTCATTAAGGCCCACTTCACTTTTAAAAACTTTATCTTTCAACTTTTAAACTGTAGAATAGTAATATTAAAAGTGGATGTTGTTTCTGTTAAAACTCAGAACCTAGCCTTTGGGCTCCGACTGTGTATCATACATTGTTTCACCATTTCCCTCACTGACGTTATATCTGTGTAAACCAACTTGGAACCAATCCTGAAAACCTTTCTCTGGTGCCCCGTGTTTTCTATCTGCTCTCATGTCCAAAAAATAACTGTAGCAAATGTTAGACTTTGTATATACTCTTGTGTGTTTCATTAAAGCTTCAGAACATTGCTCAACTGAACCCTGCTTTGTGTTACTTTGTTCTCTGGGTTATAATGTGTAACAGAGGAAGTTGACAAAGCTGCTCTGAGAATTACCCGCTGAAGTCAAAACAATTATCTAGACAGACACAGACACACACACACGCACACACACACACACACACACACAGCCTGTTATCGACACCACTAATCTGACACTACGGCTACAACAGCCAACACCAACACTGAGGCAGAGTGGTAGAGAGAAGAGGGCAAACAGAAAAACGTTCGGACGGACAATCCTCTATCTTCCCTTCAAAAATCCACTCTGCAAACTGCATCACACTACACAACCCTCATCTTTTTGGATTCCATTCGAACTATCAGCGCTTTAGCCCTTAGATCAAACCTAATCTTGCTGCCCTTTTAGCCATCATTTTTACAAGGGTCACTTTGTGTGAAGGAGTAGGAGAGAGGGAGTCGAGACAACACAGTGAGTTGACGGAGCCTGAGGTTGAGGCTGGCAGGGTGTGTATGATGATTACACACCACGTCCTGCGCCCCACAAACATAAACAATCAAAACAAGTCATGTTTCTTGCTTCTTCAAATGGACTGTATTTATCTAGTGCTTTTCTAGTCACAATGACAATCCAAAGCGCTTTCACATAGTACAGCAACCATTCACCTTACACACACATTCACATGTAGTGAACTTGACCTGCATAATTTATAGGCCGTGCCAACACTTCCTGACAAGGAATACCATCCAGTTTTGATGGGAATTCCCTGAGGACTGACAGGACAGGAACTGCCTGAATGGAATCCAGCCACAAAGGAGGAGCGAGGGAGAGCATAAAAAAAATCATGAGTGCGAGAACAAGGAGAAGAGACCTTATGCCCAGCCTCTGCATCATCATCCCTCCTCTTCTTTACTCCCAGGGGAGCTGGCTAAAAGACAGACAGGGCTCTTTTTTCCCCATTCATCTTTTGATAATCCCATCTTTTTTTGTGTTTGAAGTTCCTCTCTATGCTCACTGAACAAATCCCCTGTCCATGCCCCCCTAATCGCATTACCTCCTAAGGTATGGTGCACTATGGGTAACTAGATCTCACCAGTGCCAGCACACTACTCCACCACGACCCAGTACTGGCTGCCAGCAAAGCCTCCATGGACATTGTCCCACGCTAACCTCTAAGATACTGTACATTCAAACAAATACTGGCCCACACAGAAAAAGATGTCAACTTGCCAGAGCAACTGACTAAAACTGTGATGGCACAGGGCAGCACAGTTGGTTCAGGCTACACACTGGCTCCAGAAGCAGCCTCACACGTGACTTAAAGCGTTTTCCCACCTGTAGTTCGTTTGCTTTAGTCCGAATCAGTTGGTGAGTTTGTAAACTTGGAGTGATTTGCCAGCCGTCGGTTTGGTTTCACACAGCGTGCCAAAATGCATCATTACAAACACGCAAGAACGTCCACTACTCTTGTTTCTTGGGGCGGGAACAAAAACGTAAATACAGGAACAAGGTTGTGTGTTCTGGACAAGTGCACATGTCTTGCATCTTCATGGTCAAACCAGCTCATTTCATTAAAATGATCAGACATTGTTTTGCGAGAGACGTTACTGCGTCTTCTCTGGTCACTGAGACTTTACTCTGCCCTGCCTCCAGATACGAGTGACGGACGGCAAACTTGACCGCAGTCTTTTCCTGTGATAGAAAGACTGCAAGCTGCTACAGTTTGTTGCTCTGCTGCATCACAGACTGCTAAACAAACCTGACTACAGGAGACATTAGCTCAGACTGGTGGGGGTTGTATAGTTGGTGCGGTTTGAGTACGGATAACGTTCTCACCACAAACAAACCGCTCCAGAGTTGATTGACAGCGTACCGAGATTACCTCTTCAAGTGGGTCTTTGTTTGGTCCGCTTTTGGTGCTCACCAGAGTTCGATTGATAGATTCCCACCTGCCCAAACGAACCGCACCAGCGGGACAAACCAAACTAAAGGCTGTGAGGTTGAAAACGCCCTAAAGCAGTGTATAACCTCACTACTTTTGAATAAGCCAACAAAGTAGAGATCTGGGAACAGAAACAATGATTTCTCATTCTGTCTTACTGCTTCTGCACACCACAGACATTAAAAAGCAAGATGAGAGGATGAAAGAATAGAAAGAAAAGATAAGAGGTGGAGGGAGAAGAAGAGATGACGCCAAAGCTGAGAGAGAAGTGTGGATGGCGGCCAAGAGCTACTAAAACCGTTCTTCATGTGGAGCTAATAAACATAAGTGAGGTTTTAAATATGAACCCTATCAGATCAGAGAGAAAGGAGCCTGTAAAAGTATGGAAGACATTAAAGAGGACGAAAAGGTAAAGAAAATGGGCTGAGTTCCTCTTTCCATAGCAACACCAAAATGTTGCTCAAATATATTTTGGAGCAAAACATCCCTGTTTGCTATGCATGATGGGAGACAAATTCGAAACCTCTTATGCCATAATAAAAAAAAAAAATGGAATGATCAAAGCTGAGACAGCATCGTTTTGAGGAGAATATCCTTAGTAAATTGGAGGTATAATGAGTATAGAGTCTGAAAAAAATAAACTTTTCTTACCTAGATTTCATGAGGCAACGTCAGCAGAAACATGAAAAAGACAGAGAGAGAAATAGATTGGTTAAATGCTCACAAAAAGAGAATAATATAAATATGCATAGGTGCACGTGCTGGGTGGATGTGTGTTTCCAGCATCCCTCCCTGCCTGCCTGACTGCCTGTCCATTGTTTGTTCCATGTTGCTTTGTGTAAACATGACCATGAAAGCCTCCCTGATTGGAAGTCTATATCAAAGTTGGTGACTCACACCGTGTAGAAATGCTTGTTTCTGACTAGGAAGTACATTCTTTCCAGTAGTCATCGCTTCATGTGTTGTCATTTTGCGTGCTGTCCATCACACATCAAAAGAAGATTTAGTGTGAAGCTTGATAAAAACAGATTGAAGGCAAACTGAATAATCCAATAATCTGCATAATAATGAGACTATAGAAAAAAACGTTTTCTAATCAAAAAGTGTTTAAGGTAAATTATGCAATAGTATGTCAAAACACATCTATGCCATTATAGAAGCTAGAACTTTCTAAAACTCAGTTTGAATTTTTTACCTTTCAGAAATCTTATTTGCTGATTGATTAATCTAAGGAGGGAAATTGGGTCATTGTAGCAGCAAAGAATTAAGGTTGGGGGAAATAATAGGACTAATTAATAATCAGTACGTCAACAAGAAATATGAATTAATTAATTAATTAAAACTGTACCGTGTGCCTGTGGTGAAATCATTAAATCAACCAAAAGAAGTGAGCCGACATTGTGCAATATTATTTTTCTTTCCAAAGTAACTCGAATGTGTCATCCCGACTTCGGTCTTCACGAGAACATATTAATGAGTAACTTGTACAGGTACAGTGAGCTGGAAGGTCGGGAGATAAACAACTAATTAGAAGAGGTTTGGAGTGTCACCCTAATTGATGTTTGGTAAAGACGAAGCCACCACCTCTCTACATTTTCAAAACAGTTTAAAAAACCAAAACATGTTGACGGACCAGTGTGACTTATGAGACCGGATTAAATCGAAAACTTCTCACAAGCACAGAAAGAGGCTGATGAACAACGGGGATAAGGTGCGAGATGTCCAAGCTATAAACAACAAACACAACGGTGACAGCTACTGTAGGTGGTACGCGGCGTAGAAAATAGTGATGCACCCAAGCAGGAGGAGAGCACATGCTCACTGACACACACACACACACACACACACACACACACACACACACACACACACACACACACACACTCTCTCTCTCTCTCTGTTGGCTTTCAAAACAAAGGTATTAATCATCATTACACACATGCACACAAACACAGAACACTGGTGGGCCAGTGGTTGGTGTGCCTGTGGGACTCATCAAAGAGACACACTGACAACCTCAGTGCAGCCTTTAATGCTGCTGTCATAGCAACCAAGGTCAAGTGGTCTAAAGCTGTGTGTGCGTGAGTGCGTGCGTATGTATGTGCATGTGTGCGCACACGCCTGCATGAGAAGAAATTGTAACACGCTCCCAGAAGAACGAGAAGGAAATAATGAGGCATTGCTGTCAGGACAGAGTAGGAGGACAACACAAATCCCTAAACGGTGCGCTGGATAATACCTGTCCACACCTGCAAGCAGCCACACACCAAAAAATATCTCACCAGACAGGACTGTGTAGAGCAACAATGAAGGCTTCGCAAAATGTTCAACAGACTGAAGCATTGCTGAATGTGCAATACAAATAAAGCTGCCTTGCCTTGCCTTGCCTTTAATTCGACGGTAAATAGCCAACCACAAGCTGATGCTATTCCCATAGATTTCCAAAGCACATTTGCATTAAATTCAAGGACCAGTGGCCAGCTGTGGAGCAGAGGAAAAAATAATGAATGGAAACAGGGTATTCCCGAGCTATGATGGTACGCCTCCTAGGTCCTCAAGCATCTTTAGTAGTGGATGAAGGCCTCACATCCCTACCCAAACTCATTAAATATATATCATATGCGGTGTGATAGCATCACAGCCCTTTTCCCCCCCAGAGATTAAGGTTTTATTTTATTTTATTTCAGAAGTGTAATACTTTTTATGTTAGCGTGGGCGGTTTTTGTTTCAGCCGAGCTGGCCAGGCTGCCTTTGCTATAAAACACTGTGGGAAACTTTATATAGAGTAATAATACAGTTTACCCATGGTGTGCATTAATACAGCGTGGTGATGCACGGTTGCATGGAACTCAAACTGGCCTCCAGTGCACCTTCATGACCTTAGTTGATCTTAAGTTGTAGTACAAGGTAGAAAAAGCACAAACCTTGTATTAATATTGAACATCATGCACACCTTCCACCTAAGAACACCCCTTGACAAAGAGAAACTGATTCAGCTACCCTTCATGCACAGACTAAACACAATGTCAGTGATGACTTTGTGCAGAAGATTTGAAGAGGGAGCTTTTGAAGTGCAACTCAGTGGTTTGAAGTTCAACACTCTCTTCCATCTAGTCCAATGTATTCTTGTTTCACTCACTGAGGCATCAGTATCCTGACTCCAAGCACAGTGCTTGTCAGAACTGTTGTAATCTCTAGTTGAGTGGTGTCACTTCTAACACAATCTGTCCCAATCCAAAAACAAGAGCCAAAGGCCGTGATTACAAGCACAGCTTGTCTAAAATGTATGCAAGCTGGGATTTTGGGTCCAAAAACATGCTGTTTGAATAAATAATAATGACTTCAAAAACACTTTTAAAATCTCACAAAAACAGGCATGCAAGTCACATAGTTGCACATTCTCATATTAGCCAGCACTCATGTTGACACAAGTGTAGAAAACCACATTAATGCTTAAGCAGATGCAATGGACTTATTCACGGGGGTACTTACAGATCCTGTACATGGTCACACACGTAAACAAACTTGGACAAATAGAGCAGGGTCACAGATACAGGCCAGTGGCTTTGGTCCCACTGGCTGCATATCAGAATCCTTTTGTAGTTCAACAAACCTCCAAGGCCTTGCAGAAATAATATGACCCAACAGATATCCCCCAACAAAGCAAAGCATCTTGACTTAGACCCAAGTTGCAATATAACCTTTATACATTACATAACTATGACAGGTTCATTCTCAGTCTCTGTCTTACGTCAGATCCTGGGTTCAATTTCAGTTCTTCTTAAAGAATTTGCTTCCACCACGTCACCTTTTTCAAAATATTATATCTTCTTTCACTGTATTGCTGATGACACCCAGCTTTATCTCAAAGTGTTTGATTTTGATGGAAAAAGCCTGTGGTGTAAAACATGAGATGCAGTTGAAAAGAAAAGGTGAGTGTTTTTGCTCCTGATACCTTGTTACTCACTGTGGGCTCATTTTTCACTCCATCTGCAAGTGTTACATCTCAAATTAACAAGCTCAGCCATGGCTAGAAGCAGCAATAGCCCATAGGCTTCTTTTGAACATAGTTATAATGGCCTAAAACATAAACAAGTAAAAATGTAAGTTGAATTTATTTCATATGCATGATTTTATTTTTATTTTTTTTGCTACCCTTATTTTGACAGGACAGCTGAAGACACGAAAGGGGAGAGGGTGGCAACAACATGCAGCAAACGGCCACAGGCCGGAGCCAAACCCGGGCCCACTGTGCTGAGGAGCACCCCCTACACATTGGCACCCGCCCCACCAACCCGAGCCATCCGGGCGCCCTGCATCAATCTCTTTAGGAGAATAGCAGGGCCCCCATGTGTATGTGTGTGGGGAGTGTGTGTAGCGTGAGTGAGTGAGTGAGAGGGATATAATTCGGAGCAAATACTGAATCTAGAGGCATAGTGGGAGAAACAATGCGTCTTCCCTGTGCTTTCTGAACACAGTCAGAAAGCTGTAGCAACAAAAGTAAACCCTCTCCTTGCTTCCATGTTGTCTACGGAGAAGGAGAACCAGGAAATGAGTCGGGGGGATTTGCTACCAAGCCACGACCAAGCACACCAAGCACAGTTATTGTCGTCTGTGTCACCGCAACGTGTAGTTACATTTTTTAGAGGTGATCCGAAATAGGGTCCAAGTCGCCATGTACCTAGGTACGTACCCACGGTGATGATTTAACGCAGAAGCTTAAATTGGCCTTCATACTGAACCTTTTGCCAATACCAACAGAACATGTGGAAGAGGAGTCATAATAACGTAACTATTAGTGCTGTCAGTTAAACGTGTTAACGGCATTAAAGAAAACCCATTTTAACGGCGTACATTCTTTGATTTACGTTCTTTATGGCCTAGCAAACTTTGTAGTTTTTGTCACACGCTGCTGCACCAACTAGTAACGTTAGAAAAACTACAACACAACAACGGATCTAGCTAGACCGGAAACAAAAGACCAGGCACGCCGCAGAAAGCCGTTTGGGCTTGCAAGCCGGCCAAAGAGTAGTAATGTTACGTTTTGAGTGGATGGCGAGTGTGAGACGCCGGAATGGACGCCAACCAGATTCAGAATGGAAGGTTTACTTTTCATTTGCCAAATGTTCAACTGACAAGACCAAAGCTATCTGTGTGTTTTGTCGAGCTATAATCGCAGCACGTCCAGTCTGAAATACCACTCGATGGCCAAGCACACAGCTGATGTGAATTCCCCCCCCCCCCGTCAAATTACTTCTTTCACCCTTTAATTTATGGACAGTGTTACATTATGCAAGAGATTATTTGCTCCAAGTGAGAATATGAACACTACAGTAGGCTATACACCAATGTTGTTTTCAATAAAAAAAACATTTGCACCGAGCAAGCCGATTAATTGCTTGATTAATGGTGATTAATTGCAATTAATTGTGAGACAACTATGACATCAATGCAATTAATCAAACATTTTTAATTGTTTGACAGCACTAACAACTATACATGAAAAATAGTCCAGATACATGTTTTGTGTTTGTTTCAATATTTCCCTATAGTAAATTGCAGTGCTCAAAAACCAGTTTGAAGGGCCTGAAAATAAAGCTGAAGGAACATTTGCAAAAATATAATATATTGTACACCGATCATTTCTTAATACATGTGTTTGTACCTAACAAAGTTGAACATCTATTGATCTCTCTCTCTCTGATCTCCTCCCATCTTTTTTCATACCCGTTAATGTTGGTTCCCTCAATCCTCCCTCTCAATCTCTCTCCTTCTTTTCCTCTCCACCATCCTCTTTCTGTTTCTGCAGTACTCATCCAATGTCCCTGTCTCTCTTTCTCTGGTGTTTTAATTGCAGGAACTGGAGACAAATCTGACCTTTTCAGTGTAATCATCCCTTTGGCTCCATTAGATCTACAACCCGGGGCCAATCACCTGCACGCACACACAGACACACACACACAGACACACACACACAGGCACACCTCCATAAACACCCCACATACCAGCAGAGGTTAATCACAGAGTGAAAGTAGCTTCATCCAGGGACGTGACATTCCCTGTAAACACTCCCACCCTCTCCTCAGTCCCCTGCAGAGGCCTTTAGTGCTACCGAAGCAGACAAGGAAAAACTGGAGAAATACCCCATCGGTGGTCATACTGTATATACTTCTTTACCACATCACAGCGGTTTGGCATTGCACATGGGTCAGGAAGAAAATTCAACACAGGGAGAGGAATGCTTGCAGTGACAGGGTGTTTTGTGACTGACAGTGCACATTTTCAGATGATAAAATCAGATATAGCGGAACTCTTATTGTTTGTGTTGGCAGGTGTGTATGTACTTAAAGCTACAATTTGAAGAAAGGGTAGGAAATGCTGATGCGCTGCCATCCTCCAACAAAACCTTGAAGGGTTTTCTTAGAGCCACAATGACGGCTTGGAAATGAAATATCAGCTGAAGACAAGAAGACGCATGATGTGCTGCCTTGATTTCTAACTCTGTCAAAAGATCTTCTGTAGAGAGAGGAAGAACGGAGGGACAGAAAGAGTTGAAAGGAGAAAACGACAACGTTTGTCTCCTGACGTGCCTGAGGACGACCGGTGTCATGGACAATATTAGCCTTCCACTCACATTACCTCACACAGAGAGTGATTAGATTTACAGCAGACGCACACGCCACTGATGAACCCGTGCACATGCTCACCTGAAAGTAACAGGCATCGACTTTTCCTCAACACACACTGTCTACACTACCAAGGAAAGACTCCCAATGACCGACCGACACACATCCCATCAATTAGGAAGAAGCCATCAGTGATCAGTAAAGGCTGACTTCCAGCTATTAGTTGAGACAGCGCGTTACGGATTGTGGCTGCCCCTCTGCCTTAACTCAACCTCTCCTTTTTTCATGCTGTCTTTTTTTTAAGAGGGGGACGAATAATTAATTACTGGTATCATTCCAATAAAGCCATTAGCGTTCGCTACATTTGATCATTCCCTCACTCTGCCCTTCTCTCTCAGTGTCTTTCTCTTCCCTCTGCCCCTCTCCGTTTCGGTGATAGATGGACGTGCTGTAATGCAGGGTAGCTTTTAGGCAAGAAAAGAAACTGTAAAGCACTACAAATTAAAAATAAAAACAGGCCTAACAACAGCACGTCACTCGCTGGAGTCCTTCTGCGCCCTTGATCCCTGGATGTGGCCGTAAGGAACCATCTTGATTTGGAATTTCCTGTCTCTGAAGCAATGTTGGCCTATGACATTAACAGACATATTAAAAAAAATTAGAAAAAGAAAAGAAGATGAAGACGAGTAGACTGCCTAATCATAAATAAAATGACAATGGCTTGTGAAAAGCGTCAGCAAAACTTTTGCATCTTTATCAGCCACTTTTAATCAACATAACTATTAAATGAAAACACAGTTATGGGTTGTCCTGGTAGCCCAGGGGTTAAGATGCATACCACATAACCACAACATCCCTGACTCAATGCTGGCCAGGAGCCCTTATTGCATGCCGACCCCTTCCTTTCTCTCCCATGTCGGAATCTTAACTGGCGCTATCCAATCATAGGCCAAGTGCCGAAAAAAAAACTAATAATTTAAAATGAAAACACAGTTCTTGTTGTCCCTGAAACATTATTCTAAGTAGATATTTGTTCAGCGCTTTTACCAGCAGAAGATGTACACTCATCTCTTTTGCTCCAATAAAGCCAAAGAAAACTGTTGTAGTAACTGTTTCAATTTCCCTAAAGTCCCATGATAAAAGAGTCATCTTAATACAACAACAACGCAGTTCCTCTTTCTGTTGGTTTCCCATTGTTGAACGTATTGATTTTGTTGACTCAAAGTATTAATATCACGGCGCAGCTATACAATCTGTTCAGGGCAGAAACCTGATCAATTAAGTCCTCATCTATTATTCACATCCTGTTAATTTTCCCCCAACTATAGAGGGCAGGCTTGTTATGAAGTTACATTATGAAACGTATATGGAGAGATAGGAAGATGACAGAGAAGACAGGACCCCTATGTAAAGTGTAGACAGTGCACATTTCCTTTGGAGTAAAAAAACATATTATAATATATTCTAAATTGCCAGTGATGTAAGTAATGACAAAGCCACTGCACCTGTTTGCTATAAAGCTACATCTTTATGCTGATTCCTCATTTTCTCCCTGTTGTCACATTCCCTGAGGACGCTGTGTGATAGTGTACGCTCCATAATGGTCCAGTGCGGTGCAGCTTTTAGGGGTAAATTGATGTCAGTGACATCGTTGTAAGTTTGCATAATACCGTGGGAAGAAGAGCACAAGGAAAAGTTTTGCTGGCGGGTTTGAGAGTAAATTGACAGCAGCCGGCGCTATCTAGTGCTTTTCAGATCCTCAAACCCATGCTAACCTTTCTGCAATCACAGTCCAGCATGCTGGATAGAGCTTTGAAGCAGCCCACACTACCAGCTCCAGGCTGCAAACACACCACACCGTGTGCTCAAACCTCTGGAAAGTAGTAGAACTTTTTCAAACATGCATGAAAAACATGAAAAAAGCATGCATCAATTTATGAGATAAATGGATCTATGCAATTCAAATTAATTCAAAACTATGGAAATTAGATGTATTATTTTCTTGTTTCTGATGATTGATATCTGGGAACGACCTCGGGAAATGATGGTGGAGACTTCAAGAGATGACAAGTCCGAGAATTTCAGGTTAATTGTAGCATATATATATTTATACCAGTGAACAAACACACACACACAAATGTTTGTACAAGAGTGACTGCTGAACAGTACAATAACAGCTCTTTTAAATATTATACATTCTTCTTGTCCTCACACATTTCAGTGGGACAGTGTTACCTTTAAACTACTCCTTATATGTTTACACCTCTAAACAGATTCACACAGTCCAATCTATTCTAAACTGTGGGATAGGGTTATCTCAAACTCACCCTTCTGTGGAAGACACTTAGAATAGATTAAATACATTTGAAAACCTGTATGCTTAAATTTCAACCCTATCATTCAAATTTGCTTTATTGGCATGAATGTAACAATATTGCCAAAGTATCATACAAACTACATAAGAACCCCATACATTTCATTAAACAAGTGCATTAAGTAGTTAAATCGTGTGTGTGTGTGTGTGTGTGTGTGTGTGTGTGTTAGAAAAATGTAAATAACATAAAAATTGAAATAAAATAATAAAACAGTGAGCGTTTGTGTGTGTTAAAAGAAATATTCAAAATTCAAATTAAATAAATAAAACAATACGCGTGTCAATGATTAGTTAAACAAATACAATTATGCAAAACAACGGCAAATCTGCATGATAAAACGGGTTTGGATTAGAGCTCCGCCAGCTCTTCCTACGTTGCAGGATGAAAAGCAACAGAGGGAAAGTGTTACCCAGCCAACAAAACGAATGAAGCACCTTGACTTGTTGCAGAAATGCATGGTTTCCTAAGTATAGGGTCAGCCAAAATACTTGCAGCACAGTAGGGTGCAACATTCAACTGTGATGTCAAATTTCAGGTTCTGGTGCAGATGGGTGGTTGCTATAGTCATGGGAACCCGTTCTGCTGCTTAGCAACCATGCATTTGAAAAAGCACAATGGCTTCATAAAAAGAAACAAATTCACAATTCATGGGAAACTGTGAATCATGTAAAAAGGAGTTTATTCGACGCTGACTATATTATACCACAGTCCTGTTCTGAAGTTGACTTAATGTTGGATTAAGTCGTTTTAATTGTGGCTTAAC
Source organism: Etheostoma cragini (assembly GCF_013103735.1). NCBI lineage: Eukaryota > Metazoa > Chordata > Actinopteri > Perciformes > Percidae > Etheostoma > Etheostoma cragini. The sequence goes on along the minus strand of NC_048411.1, from coordinate 3,505,016 downwards.
TGAACAAGTTTTCTGCACTTGTTTTGTAAAGGTCACAGAGTAAGGTTTATCCCCACCTAACATTTCACCAGCGACCACACTAGACAGTGAGACAGCATTCGCAACAGATGATGCAGCAGGATTTAATCGGAACACGATCGACTCTGGAGTTGCGCGGGAGGAGGCAACAGCTTGAGTTTGTTAACCCTCATCCAAACTGTTGGAACCTTCAGCTCACACCAGATCCATTCATCACAGTTTGGACACAGGTTGATCTTTTCATTAAGAGAAAATATGTGCCTTGACATTTACAACACCAGTTAAAATGAAGATGTATTACATATTTCACAAGGTGGCAAACGAAGACATTCATCTCTCTCTGCCTTATCACCTCTCTCTCTCTCTCTCTCATGAAATGTTGTACAGTTAGTGGCTTATTAATTTAAAGTGTAGCCTACTGCATCAGCCTATCCTAGGTGAATATGTTAATCAACAATTTTGAGGCCTGATGAAGTTTTTTACGAGATCCTGTAAAAGTATTTTTGGGAAATTCACTGTCAGGTTCAATTGCTCAAAGTGACTATCAAAGGGGAACCATATCTCACCCTGTATATTAAAGAGGAAGTGGACTTATTTAATAGGCAGATGTGAGGCCCAGAACTGTTGCTACAAATCAGTGACAGGTTGTTGTTTTTTTAAATCAAATTTAGACCCTGCATATTACATGGAAATCTAATTCCCAAGTTACATTTTTAAAACAGTAACTATCAAAATATACAAAAAGGGGCATGCAAGTTCTCATAGACCCCTTAAGGTTTACATTACTAAAGCATAAATCAACTTAACTTTATTTGATTGGTAAATTGTGTTTGTTGGTGGATTTTCCAGTTCATCTAGAGGTTTAGCTGTTTTATAAAGCTTATTTGTTATCTGCTGTTGTTGCAAGATGCCAAAACATTTAATATTACGTCGATCCACACTGTCCATCTGTGATTACATTTTACTATTAGAAGGTAAAGAGCCAAGTATACCGTACAAATGTGTCGCCCTCGAAATATAACAAATGTGCAATGAATATTTAATCTAGTGTGAAACCATAAGCCCACATTTGAAACATTCAGAGTTCATGTTTATGAAAGTTTAAGGGTTAAGGTGCACTATTTTCTCCAGCTGTTTTGTCAGATTAAAAACAGCTGATGTCTTCAAAGAGGCACACTCCTATGTTACTGTTAAGGTCATTTCTTGTTCCTTGTTTGCGTTTATGAAAGATAAAAGAGCTGAAGAACCACACTGACATGTACCCTGGAGTTAGCAGGAGGCCAGAGTCAAACAGGATGAAACTCTACTTTTAATTTTCTCCACTTCGGTTTGAGTTTTCATGCAAAAATACCAAAACTAACCTCACACTTTTTTCAGTTGCTTAACATCACGCTCCCTGCCATTTAACTCCAAGCACAATTTCACATAATTGAAATGAATTTTCAACACCAGTGTCATTCTTTGTATACAATATGCTCATTTGCTGTGCTAAATCTTAAAGTTAATTTATGGTAATGTAGCTGAAAGAGCAGAGAGACACTGAGCACTTAAAAGAACCTCACTGTCATGTCTCTTTCCACATGCCCCGACATGTAACATGACATCTTTAAATTTAACAGACGGGGTGCTCATATGAGATATGAGACTGGAAAGAAGAAGAAAAGAAGAAAATAGCATTCCTCACTTTGTGTCTCTTTCTATGTAAGACTTATCCTTTTGCCCACCTCATTCTTAATACTCCTTACCCTCCACGCCGTCAGCATTTATTCCTCTATGAAAGGCTCTGATCGAAGACGGATTTGCATGATTGCATTTTCCATACCTTGCATTAATAGTGCTGGAGGGATGAATAGCTAATGGCCTATCACATTTAAGTAGCCATCTCAACTAGCCATCACATTACAGTTTCTTCAATCTGCTAATGAAACACATCTCTCTCTCTCTCTCTCTCACTTTCTATCTCTCTAAATCCTTCTCTCTAAATAGACACTTGGTCCAGGCAGGTCAGGTCTAAACTAAAACAACTTCTGTGTATGCAAAGAAGTGTATTAATGACAAAATGGTGAGCTGCCTCAAACAGTCTCAAAAGTTAAATATGAATACAAGTGGCGCTCCACATCTGTTTAGTACAGGTATACTATGTATTACTATTAGGCTGCTCTACTGGGGGGGGTAGTACAACTTTGCAGGTCCAAAAAACTACACTGTTGAGTATGAGTCAAATAATAGAAAAATGTAATTTTTAGCAGATGTATTGATTAGTAGATTAATAGAAAATGAATCAGCGATGCTTTTAATAATCATTTCTTCGTTCAAGTCATTTTTTTCAAGCATGTTCTCCAATGTAAGAATGTGCTGCTTTTTCTGATCTCAAATTATATTTAATTGCTCAATTTACAATAATTTCACAAATTGGGGGGTTTTTGTATGTTGGTGGGACATTAAAAGAGACCATCTTGGGCTCTATGGAACTAGCCATTTTTACTATATCTTCCATTTCTTAGACCAGTCAATTAAGAATATAATTGGCACATTAATGAAAATAATAATCACCAGAAGCCCAATAAATTAGTTTTATTTTTTAAGATTTTGTTTCTCTCACAGGAAAATTGAGCAGGTTGTTTGAAGTGGTTTGTATTTCTATGAATGTAACTGTGTGTGTGTGCCAGTGCCGTAGAGAGAGTGTATTTTCCAATGCTTCTGGGCATTCTGTATGTGCACATTTGTGTGTGTGTTTTAGCAAAAGCTTGAATTGTTTTCCCATTTTGTGCCGCAGAATACAAAACCTCACACCACAAGGTCATCGACGCCACACTATTTATATTTTTACTCTCTCTGGGTTATGGCAAACTCCTTTAACCCCCCCCCCACCACAACCACCTTTTTACTGCCTCTTGCCAGGCCAAATTTCCGTAATCTTCTAGATTTCCCACCAGAGTTCACGCTCTTATTGAAGATCCCAAGATTCAAAAAGAGGGAGACCCTCAACACCAACATGGATACATACACATATTACCATGCAGTTGTGCCTCACACTGAAATATGCCCGCACAATTCACACTTACTGTGGATATAAATGCACACACCCACATACACACACTGGCTAAGCTCTAGAGACCCCTTTTAATAGTGTTTGGCTTCTAGGGGAACTGACGGGACCTCGGAGCAGTGGAGAGTTTAAATAGCGATTGCTTTGATGAAAGAAAAGATGACGCCAGTAAAGGGAAGGAAGGATGGAGAGAGGGAAGAAGAAAGGGAGGGAGGAAAGAAAAAATGGATCCAGTAAACCAGGGAAGGTGAATGGAGCGGGGGACGGAAACAGAAAAAAATGTAAGTCACGGGGTGAGAATGTATAAGCTTGAGCAAATAGTTATTAGCAGTCTCTGAAGGGTGGCGGCGTGAGCTGAATAGACTGGGACTTGGAAACCACTGTTACCAGCGGTGATAGGGGACCGCTTTACAGCCTTGCAATCTGACAAATGCTTAGTAAGTAATGGAAGCAGACCCTTCGAAAAGCAAAAAAAAAAAGAATAACCATAGGAGTTATAGCACACTATAAGAGCCGAGAAAAGTCAAAACCCTCTTCAGGTCCAACAAAGTAAACGTTTAACATGAATCTTGAATGATGTTTATCATTCAAGATTTGTCAAATGTTGGTTAATTTGAAAACCTGCAACTACAGCCTCAACCAGTGACTGTGGATTATTCATTTTAAGCACAGCATACTGATTTATGAATGTTTAAAAAGTGTTTCCTTCTGCCTAAAGGCCCAGGTACAAGCTCTTTAGAAAAGCAAGCAATAGTCCTGCTTTGACAAAACAATTTCTCCCAGCTGCCAAGATGTTGTCATGTGACTGACTTTTTGATTTCCTCTCCATGGCGAGGCACAATTAAAACCGATAAATGTATCCTGAAGTCAGTGGGTCAGCTGACATTGACCTTCACAAGGAGCATGCTTGATCCTAAAGCAAAGTACACAGTCTAAAAGCAAAGTATATGCACAGCAGAGTTGGCCTGGAGCTCATCTCTGCAAAGAACATATAGAGAAAAAAAAATAAGAAAATAAATACATACATAAGTGCAAATTCCACACACCCCACACATACAGTACATAGCTTTCTTTGGGGTTTTTATGCATGTGCTCAAAGACAGAGGAGAGGGATTGCAGAGTTGCGACTGAAATAAAATTATAAAGTTTCCAGAAGGAAGGCAGATTTTCCAGCGGTCCTGGGGGTGTCTGGAAAGTGTTTATGCATCGTTCTGCTCCAGCTGAACATTAAATTTGAGGTTCCAATTTTGACGGCCTGATCAGAACAGACAGGCCATATGTCATGGCTTGAGCAGGTTATAGCCTTGAATGAGCAAAAGGAGTGATGAGTTTGTGTAGGTGTGTGGCTGCATTGGTGTCCTTGGCTGGTGAGGTCCTGAGCCAGGTCTTAACCACACACACACACACACACACACACACACACACTTGAATACTTTCTACATAGATGCATAATATCTACTGACATGTATTCACCAGATTGCAATACGGTCCAGCAAACAGTAGCACCAGCTCTCATAAGTTCAAACTTATTTATAGATACAAATGGACGCAAAGACTTGTCCTAAGTTTAAATAGTGCAACCAGATTTAGTAAACCACTCGTTTTTAGCTAGCAAGAAAATACTAAGGACTTAGGAAGGAATTTATAAATAGTTGGTGCAACACAATCCAGTTTCCTCAGTCAACAGTTCTGTTTTTAACCAGCTAAGTTGCAAGCAAGCAGCTGAAACGTGCAGGCTTTCCAAAGGCTAAACCCCCAGACATGCACATGCATACCAAAGCAAAGACAAGGAATAACAATCAGCAAAGTATTTGTCCCCAGGAGCTTCTTATACAAACCAGGTGAGCAACAATAGCAGTTAACAACTCTAATTCACTTTGTTATTCAAATCCCATCACAGAGCACTGTTTAAAATACCAATTTGAAATAGTGAATCAGCCACGCAGCAAAAAATGTTTATCCCTGGAGACTAATACACACACGAATATACTACCAAACAAATTCAAGCAGACACACGGTCCCCTCCATCCATTTAGCATGCTGCGATACCCACACTTTATTTTCTTTCTTTTTTTGGTAGAAAATGGCCTTCCTTTATTACTCCAACACTCAAAACCCTGGGTAATGTTCTTAATCTAGGCTTGATTCTGAACATTTGCATAAAAATGTACACTATTGAGGATCCCCTAACAGAACATGGCTCTAATATGCAATTACTCTCCTCAATAGTGGCGGCTAATTACAGAGCTGTCAGACAAACAGGTAGCAGAACAGAGAGGGGGCCTCCGACACAATGGCTGAGGTGCTGGTCTGCCACATGGGACAGAGCGGCTCAATGGAAAGCAGTAAATTCATTTAGGCTGGCTTCATTAAACCCTATTCCTTGGGCCCTGCATCATGAGCTCCCCTTTGCTCTCTACCACACTCCCTGCTCTCATTTGTGGGGCAGCGGATGTGCTGTGGGTAAGAAGAAGGCGATCACACAAATAGGTGCAACGCAGAGGGAATGGGGGAACGTTGTAAGGAGGAAAGAAGGGAAGAGAGGAAGGAAGAGGGAGAGAGAAAGAGGGAGATATACAGAGCACAACAATAAGAACAAGGAAAGTAAGTGAGGGAAGGAAGGATGGGAGGAAGGATAAGGACGCTATTAATTAAGCGGCACAGCAATACACTAAAAAGAACAGAACAATATTACACAAAGTGCTTAAGGGATGGTACAAGGATATGAGGACATGTACTCATTTGATGATAAATAAATAAGGCATAAAAAGAATAATTTTCTATATAGCTTTTGTTTTATTCATCTGACCCAGTATTCCAAAACACACAGTGAGCAGAGGAAAGAGAAAATTACAGCTTTGGTCCTCAAACACAGGCCAAATGCCAGGGCTCCAGAATGGTGAAACACGGGCAGCCGTGCCCCGTGGTCTCTTTACCATTTAGATTATACTGGCAACTTTCTGACCCCCACAGTATGGAAAACCATAATAAGCTACAGTCCCCCGCTGTGTACCACCTGTAAGCCAAACATATTCACAAACAACAACCTCAACTGGTGCGCAGATATTCTGACCACAAAAGTATCCAGAAGCACAAAACCAACTCTACTCACTCAAAAAGAAAAGTACTCATATGAACTTTCCACTTCTGCATAGCTTTGTCAGACTCAATCCAACAGCACTGGCTTTCATTTGCACCATTCCGTGCCCAATTCACGGAGCGCTTTCTGGGAGGACAATTAATGTTGGTTGTAAAATGGACATTGAGACAAGGTATGCCATCCCTTGAAAGGAGAGAATTCACCGTTCTGAATGTAATTGGAAGGCTTGGCGGGTTAGGTGAAAGACGTCTGCTCCCTTTAGTGAGGGAACCTGGAGCGCTGATGGCTATGCATTCCCACAGTGGAAGTTTCACCATCCTCAGTCCAATGCTTTGGTTCCTGGCCAACAGAACACTTCAGGGGAACATTTCTATGCGATTACATTACTTACTTGCTCAGTTGACATGCTGATTCTAAATGGCTCAGATCCCTTTTACACAGGACCCATACATCCCGCTGCAGGGTGAATACACACAACCTGCAGTACAGGCATCTATCCGGGTAGGACAACCAGCGAGGCTTCCTGAGTGAGAGTTCCACACAGAGCCTAAAGGCCTCATTTGCGCTTAAGCACCCATTCACAGGCAAGGGTCAACAAATATGCATACAGAGACACCTACCCACTAAGGTTTGGCCACAGACCGGGGTCCCCATACGCATGAACAAAAGATATGAACAGAAAGACATGCACTGATGTTTTTGGGTGGTAGAGTGAAACTGTAAATATGCAGGCTAACTGACTGACTGAGACTTTATTAAATCTTCAATATAAATAAAGAATGATTTAGTTGATTTAGTTGGAGCAAGCCCGAAAGTTATTGTAGAAAAAGTCAGAAAATAGGAGAAAGAATTCCCTTTTCTTCACAGAAAAGCAAAGGAAAGTCAGAAAACAAGGGAAAAAAGAAATGACCTTACACACAGATCTCTGCTCGGCAATGTAACCTTCAGAGTGGAATTATCCACATGAACTAGGGAAATGGATAAAAGCTGAAAAATTAGATCAACTCTCACAACAAAGGCATAAAATAAGATCAGAGGGAAAATCGGGAGACAATCACTCTAAATGTAAATGGACTGTATTTATCTAGTCTCAACAACTACTCAAAGCAACCATTCACCATTCACACACATTGATACACTGTTTGTGAGGCAGCCGTACAAGGTGCCACCTGCTCATCAGATAAACACTCACACATATTTACACTCTGATGGCACAGCATCGGGGCCAACTCAGGGTTCAGTGTCTTGTTCAAGGACACTTAGACAACTGCAGGGCCAGGGATTGAACCCACAACCTTCCGATTGGCAGGCGAGGACAGATGCGTATCTACTGTGCATACATTTTGCATCACTGAGCAAAATCAAATGCCCTGTTTTTAAATCATGTTCTCTATTGGCTTTTTCCCTTGTCTCCTGGTCTGGTAACAGGCTTAAGTAAACAAAAAATCATTTTTCAAGCCTGACAGAGCAGAGGGTAAAACTAAACGTTGAAAAAATTAAATTACAGGAAAAACGTTTTTTGAAAATGACACCAATAATTTTGCTGTCAAGGGTCAACAATTTGGTTACATGGATTTTAGCTAAATTTCAGTGGCTCATGACTCATTTTGTGAGATAATAGAGAACCATTTTTGTGTCTAAAGGAAGCATTAAAATAAAAAAATTCATGAAAGGAAAAAAAGACTGGTATTTGACCTCATTACCAGACATCTGTTCACTCCTTCTCTTATTAGCTACGTTACTAGTCTCTAAAGTAGAAATCAGACCTTTCTGTAACTCTTTACGAGCCACCATGACCTGCACCAAAGACCTGTTGGTGCGTCAAGCAATTAGTCAACAAAAGAGGGTGATCAGAGTCAAAGATTACCTAAAGCCCCTTAAAATATAGCAACTGTTAAGCTATTTTTTTTTTTTTTTTTTTTTAACAAATTGAGTCTTGTGATTTCCAGAAATGAGAGCAATCCAATCAAATTTAGACCATGGAGCAGCAGGGTGAGGTGGCAAGCAGGGAGACTCAAGACCCTCTGAACTGTACAACAGCAAATAAATTGGCTCATTAATTACATATTCTAGCTAGTTTATGTAGCATATTTTTTGGTTAGTGTAGGATTTAACATACACAGGGAGATGCAGGAGGCTGCTGGCCTTGGATCTGTGCCTGAATATAACAGCAGCTCCCACGCTGCTGTAGCCTATAAGCTCCAGCTGCTTGCCTTCATTGTGTCTCTGCACCGCGCCACAAATGTTCCTCCATCTCCGATACTTATCCAGGCACTGGAGTTTGACGCTGCCATTACTCAAAATTAATAACCACGGCAGCATGTTTATCATAGCACACTTTCACACCCAACCTGCCAGAATTAATCACCTCACTGTTTGTGAGCGTGACAGAGAGAGAGGAAGAAAGAAAGTAAGAGAGAGACAGAGAAAGAAACACAGTAAGACAACTGTAGGAGAGATGAAGTGTGAAAAAGAGACAGAGCCAAAGACAATACGCGCCTGAGAAGAAAGACATAACTGAGAGAGAAATGAGGGGAAAACTGCTACATGCATACGTGACCATCAGCCGTGCCTAATCACTCTGCCTCCATTACAGCTCGTTGGTTTTTCCCTCACCCTTTTCTTACCATCATGTCTGACATTAGGGCAACACTGGCTCTCCTTGTATTCAATCTGCTAAAGAGGAGTGTAATCTCAGTTGACAGCCAATCTGCTCCAACAACGCAGGCCTGAGTAAATAAAGTAAATAAAAAAATAAAGGCCTGGGTTTTTAATTTAAAAATCATGCGAGTGCAGTGCAGGGTCTGGCCATGAGCAGTACCTCAAATTATAGATCCTTGTGCTGTACATGTAAAAACCCAAGAGCAGAGAAAGAGAAGGGACAAAGACAGGGGAAGGCCTCTCAGCACCGCTCCTCAGATCTGGACAGACAGGTGGAGGAGAAACAAGACAAGGACAAATGTCTGTCGATCGCTTGTCCGGGCTCCTCTGACATTTTACATGGCATTTAGAAAACATCCAACAAAACCAAACGAATTAAAAAAAAGGGGAGGGGGGGCAGTTGGCAAAAAGAAACCTATGTGCAGTGAGGTTATACAATAGATGTAGACACAAATGACCTCTTATCTGGCAGATTTTCTCACTTTCCCACAGTCTACGGCTTTTTCCCACAGAGACAAACCTTTATGGCCGATCGGAGCATCTAAAGAGGTCAGTTGGATAATTTGTACTCAGCAGAAACTACAAGTTTGTCCTTTCACTTTTTCCAGTAGCAATACTCAGCTGACTGCCGTGCCTTACGTCATAAGTGCAAGTAGGTTCAAAGCAGAGGAAGACAATAAGATCAGAGGCTGTTTTCCAAGGCCCATATTTATCAAACTGGGACCAACAGATGAATGTTGATGGTTCTTCATTTTTTTTCCTGTTAAGAACGACTTATATTTCATAGTACCTAAATGCTTTACTTATGGATCACAAGTTGGATCCTTAAAGTACTCTTTAGTTTAGTCTCTAGAACTTTGACAAATACAGGCACAGGTCTTTGTGCACTAAAAGCTCAAGGTATTGTACATATCTTCAAATGATCTGGTTTTGATCTCCTGTTGGTCAGTTTTGGAACAATATTGCATCCAAAATATCTGCCTTGATTATTGATACTGTACCTGTTACTGTCAATGTTTTAATTCTGAATGATTTGTCAGCCCTTCAGCTCTCTAAAATTCAAAAGCATGCTGTATCTGCTGGACTTACAGCTGCTAAGAAAATGATTGCAGCATGGTGGAAACCACCTCGTGACTTGTCTATTTGTACATGGACCCTTTCCTTTTTGGATGTCGTGTACATGGAGCTCTCCACTGCTCGCATAAATGGAGCGCCACAAAAGACTTTGGACTCTTGGCTCAGCACTGCTGAGTCCTTGAGGTCCATGCTGTAGACCTGGGCTTTGGCCTCCTTTTTTCTGTCTGTGAATGTGTTTGGTCCCGTATCCAACTCTCTGTCATTGTCTTTTGTTTGTTTGTGTGTGTCTGTTTCTGTGTCTCTTGTTGGTGAGGTGCGAGCTCCGTTCCTGCTGGTGTGTTTTTGGTTGGTCTCCCCCCTCTCCGTCTTTCCTGTGTTTTTTTTCCTTTTTGTTAATTGTGAAATAAAATTTGATCACAAAAAAATACAGGCACTGGTCCCCTTCACTGTGGCCAATAAAAGTGGAGCAACCAACTGTCATTTGACACGTCATTGATCATACTGATGTATCATGTACTCATTCAATTTTTTTTTTAGGTTTAACACTTCTCCAAGCCCTGTGGGATCTGCCAGCTGGCTACAACAGAGGCTATTTGGAATGAGTTTCCATTGCAAACGCCTCCAACTCCACACGTCTTACAATTTTAAGAGAAGGTGTGTTACTGAGAGAATGCTTCTCCAATTATTTCCTGCTTTATAAGCTCCTGAAAGTCACAGAGGGGCCCCGGTCATGCCTCATCTAGTTTGATTTCTGTGTGGGAGGGGACAAAAATGTAGAACAGCCAATTTGGGCTGTGATTTGTGATGCTCGTAAGTGATGGAGATATGCAGAGAATGTTGGCCTGAAGAAGCAAAGAAGGAAGGGATGCATGTTGATTCCCCTGTTTAAATGAAGCTGTTGGAAAGTCAGAAATGAAGAAAGAAAAAGAAAAAGAGAGCAAATGGGAAATTCCCAACTTCCAACAACACAGATCTCATAAAAGAAATGACTCACTTACTCCATGCATAGACTTTCAGTGAACACTACAGGCCAATTGACCAGAGCTTGAGCACAAACACACACATGCATGGCAAGAGGAGGGACACGCGTAAATCTGCACGTCAACACTGTGTCCAGCAGCCGGGTTAATGTTAGCAGAGCAGATGCTGAGTCTTTGCTTTAACCCAAACCACTGAGGAGGCTTCACCGCAACACACTCACACTTGAACAAACAGACGCATGAAGTTTACAAAAAAATCCATGTTTAATCTTCTTTTCTTTCTGGCAGAAGAAGTGCACTGTGATTTTTTTAAACTCATTATATAAATAAAAAAGGATACTATAGATCTCCAGTAGGAAAAAACAGGTCTCTGGGTGTAAAATAATCTTTACACACAGACACAACAAAAACAGACACACAAAGGTCAAATGTATACCAAGTGCAACACAAAAGCTCTCCGGAGTTTCTGTGAGATGAAAAGAAACTGACACCAAGCACCGAAAAGTGAAAGAAAACCATTTAACTTTGACAGTGTGTTCTCAACTGGGTTTCATGAAGACTGTTTCACCTTGATCAACACAATCCCACAATGGTCTCCTATCATCGCTGGAAGAGGATACAGAGAAATAACAGGGCCAACACAGGCCACCTGCAGCACCTCACATCCCATCTCCCCAAGAAATGACGCTGAACAAAAGAATCGGCGTCCTACAGTCCCAATCTGCCTGTCGGACTGTAACGATGGGATGTCCAAATTTGGTCATCGTTTCTCTCTTTTTTACCCTGTTTTCGGCCATTACTGAGGAAGATAAGGGGAGCCAGAGGACACAGTTTGTTTTTTTGTTTTTTATTATCCTTAAAGATGAGAGAGAAAAAGAAAGAAAAAATGACTTAAGTGTTTTGCCCCCCACAGAGCTCTATCTCTCCAATTGCACCTAGTAGGGGGACAAATTGATCCTGGAAATAAGGGGTCATTTCCTCTGCCTGTTTACAGCACACTGTGACCCAGCTATGCCCTCGGAGAGCTAATGTGAGTGAGGTTTATCATTTAGATCTTCACTGTGACAACAAATGTGTGTGTGTGTGTGTGTGTGTGTGTGTGTGTGTGTGTGTGTGTGTGTGTGTGTGCTTGTAGCAGTGACCCTGACATCTCTTTGACTTAAATAGACCTTTTCAGCCTTTCCCTCAATTCAATTCAATTTGCTTTATTGGCATGAAAGTAACACAAAGAATATTGCCAAAGCAGCACACAAAATAATACAAATACAATTAATAATAATAATAATAATCATATCTAAACCAAAATGACAATAAGAACAATATACCAATGGTAATAAACAAATTAATATGAGCCAGTTATTCCATTAATAATAATAAAAAGTGTTTTTTCTCTCTCTCTCCCTCTCTCTCTCTCTCTCTCTCCCTACGCTGACAGTTTGTCAGTAGAAAACCATCACCATTAACTCATTTATATTCTCTCAACTCTCACACACAAATATAGGGTTATTCCATTATTGCAAATAACAGAGCTGTAGTATTCCTACAATACATCCATGGTGTAAACAACAACGTTCACAATGGAACGCAACTCAGACTTTCACTTTCCTACTGTCTCGGCTTCATTCCTAAGCCAACAACATACCAGCTGCATGCTGCCACACACACACACACACACACACACACACACACTTTATCTCCCTCCCGCTCAGTCCGCCACACTGTGGAAATTCCAATATTCCCACAGGTGATCCAGACAAATCCAGTCAGACACACAAACACACACACCTTCAGCCCCTGAACCAATGCAGTAAATATCATTATGGAATCAATCCAGCCTTGTGTGTGTGTGTGTGTGTGTGTGTGTGTGTGTGTGTGTGTGTGTGTGTGTGTGTGTGTGTGTGTGTGATAAAGGGAAGAAGGTGATAAACCCATGTGAATTGAGGATTTCACCAAACTCCATGTGTTTTGATTGAAAGGAGGCGGGTAAGCTATTACCATAACCTTCCCACCATATGTCTGCTGTTAACTCAATAATGCAAGAATAATTTGGGCACACACACACACACATGCGCACACGCAAACACAGTTGCTATGCACCGTGGTAAATTCAATATTGTTTTCACACTCCTAAGCCAGAGTGGGAGTACAGTCGGCAGAGAAGCCCCAGCCTTAGCTGTAAATCAATAGATTAAATAGAAATATATGAATAAAACACAAGATAAGAAATAAAAGAGGAGATGCTTTACTCCAATTTGGGAGAGAAAGGGGGAACGAAAGGAAAGAAGTGGGAGCAGCAACAAAGATGACCAGGGAGACAGAAAAAAAAGAAAAAAAAACATGTTGCTGTCCTTTCAACTGGTGTTTTTAATTATTACTGTATGGTTATCCTACCCGGTGCACGAGTTTGCATGCTTGCACAAGGCGTGGATCCGGTTTACTACATTATGTACTGTATATGTTTTTGTATGTGTGCCCCATATAATGTGTCCTTCTGTCAATGCCAGTATGAAAACATCTGTTTGGCCTTGACTTCGGAGGCAAAGGTCTCAAACAAGAATAGAGTTTGATCACTTGTGGAGCTTTTCCATAACTACCTCAAATATGGTTCAGCTTCAAGTGTTGTTGGTGAGTGTGTATGTGTGTACCGATTGTGTGTAGAGCTATTAGGATCCTTAATCGACTAAGAGATTAGTTGATTTAATTAAAAAGAACATTCAAACTGGCTCACTATTGTCCCTCCTAAGAATAAAGGCACCCTGTGGAGGTTTCTTGTGAACAAAGAAAAGTTATGTTTGTATTTGCTTTTCCCCTCAAAGCACTCATCTGTGAGGCCTAAATAAGTTGAATTTAGGTGGACAAAAACTCCACGGGGTGGCTTTAAAGAAGTGATGCATAAGGATCTCCAGATCTCACTAAATAAACAAAGACAAATTTGTGAATATTACTGTGATGCCGAGAAGTGACTATTACTTATGAATAATCAATAACAGCTCCCCATGAAACATCATGAAATATGACGAATCAATGAAAGATTTCTTGCCCCGAAGAGCCTAATCTTTTGTATTTCTTTTTAAGTATTAGCAAAAGTATTAGTATTGGATTTATCATAATACTGCTCTTGGATTATAAAACTAAAATCCAGTTACTGTTGTAATTTGTTTTTTTTCTAACCATATACTGTACTCCTTGCTGCCCAAGAAGGTCTCTCAGTGAGTTGCATCTCTAGGTCTTTTTCAGTTCTTCCATCCACAATGATAATTATTTTACGGGCTGGTCTAGGTCAGTGATTGTTACATAGTGGGCCAGCAATGCCCACTGATCTTCATATCAATGCATGTGGTACGGGTCTATACAAATACATCTAGACTTGACTCGACATACCTGTCGTTGATGCTCCAGTTGAGGCAGAGGTTGAGGGAACTGAGGTTGCGACATTTCCTCACCACCTCCATCACCGTCTCGTTGTTGAGCTCCGAGATGTGCCGCAGGTCAAGGACACTCAGGTTCCGGAGCTACAAGAGACAACCCACAAAAACGTTAAGATCATTTAATCATATCAAATTCACACAAATAGCAAGCTGTGCAGCACAGACAACCTTATCACACCCAATTAAAGCAACTACACAACATGTAGTCATCCCTATTTGTAGTCAACACATTATGTTAGTAGTTTTTTTTAATATTATATGAAGAACGGTATACAGATATGCAGGAAACACAATTCCCTGTCTGTTCATGAGGGAACCAGCAGTAGATTTGTTACTATGAGCAGTGCAAAAAAGGAAGTTACAGGAAGATAAATATTTGGTGAAGGCATGTACTGTATGGTATACAAGCCTGCTGAATTACATGGATGGTGGAAATGTGGAAAGCATCTCTCTACACACTAAGTCAACTTGTATGCTGCCACATGTACTGAAAAATAGCATACATGCGGAATAAAACCCAACAAGCCGGAGAAATGATACAAAATTGCTTGCTGTTATGGTTTATCATTTTGTGTCTGCATGCCTGGTGTGAGGGGTTATGCGCCAATATGAGCATTCGCTTTCCCTTTTCCTTTCATCTCTTCGACTTTCAATGATCCCTCTTTCCGATCTGAATACTCTATAAGAAGGGGTTTAGATTAATCCTACAGTCAAAAATCTCTACTTCCTCTTAGAAACCCCACTGACACACTGTTCAACAAGCGTGCCTGATAGCTGAATTTACCAAAGGCTTTTCAAGTCACAGCCCAGGTGTATTTTCTTTGATACATACTCAAAACGATTTAAGGCACAGGTGCATGCGCACACGTAGTGTACGCTCTCACACTCACACACCAGGGATGTAGGATAACAGAGGTATGATATCCCTGCCAGCCGCGAGGGAGGCCAGGAGGTAAATGTCAAGGCCGAGGCTAAAGAGAAAACAAGCTTACAGTTGGTGTTAAGATCACTGAGTACTATTGTCGGCTCCATAGGCATGACATACAAGTACCACAATGAATACACCTGGGGGGGAATGGATACGGACCAAAGCTCGCTGGGTGAAGTAAGCACACATGTAAAAACTCCTCACTGTCCCCACATACTGAGAATCAAAACACAGAAACGCACCCACCGACTGTAAAGTGTGTGATGCTGCACTGCGCTGAATGTATTATAAAGGTCTTCAAAACCTTTACCTCTGTGTAGATAGACCATTTATCTTTCCGTCTGTAACGATGTACTGTATGGGGCCTGTGGCTGTTTTGTCACTCCTCAACACCTCTTGTGATAAAAGGTTTGCTTAGGCATGAAATAAACATGAAAAAGGGCTATGATGTCTGTTTTTGCACCTATATTTTGAAGGCATGCTTAGATAATGAACTACACATTAAACACCTTGTGTGTACAAAGACGGGTCAAGAATGCAGCAGTGTTTTGTCAGGGACAGCTAAACTGACATGATTAAAATGGTGTTAATGAAGGGGGAAAACCCTTTACTGTGTGAATTAACATAGAGTAAGCGAATGCTCACACATGTGCACGAAAACACAGATAAACCCCACGCATACACACACACACACGCTTACACAAACTGTCATTTGCTCCTGTGGCCGGTGTTGGATCAAAGTGATAAATTATTCATGCATTCATGCATTAGGCTGATCTGTGCAGGTCTGTCTGTGTCTCACTCACACACACACACACACACACACACACACACACACACACACACTTATTTGAATTCAGTTGTTTGTTAAGGGTATTGAGCCTGGAGTAAATTGCAGAAGCCCCAACATCAAAAGTAGAACTTGTTCTCCAAATCTTCAAAACTGCTTATGTCTGCTATAGTAGAATTTCTACTACAACCAATAGCAACTGTTTCATTGATGTGGGTAACCAATGAGAAACCGGGCCAACCAGTCTGAGTTTTCATTGGCTGAGAATGTAGCTAGGTGGAAGACAATTTGAAAATGTAGCAGATGTCTGCGTGAAGGGAAGAGGCAGAGTCACGGCTGAGACTTTGTTAATCCATTTGTAGAAAAACCACTGCAGAGAAAATAAATTCCACAGTTTAGCAGACATCTCCTGAAAGAAAACTAATCCCTGAAATGAAAAGTCACACAAAAACCACACTCTCGGTAATTAGTCACACCTCCAGAATGTGACAGGCCACAGTGGCAGTGTTTGTTTTCTCTTAGTTGACAGATTACCGGAATTTGACTCATAGGTAAAAAGGTTGTAAAGCTTCCAATCTTATTTAATCATTTCCACTTATAACACAGCCTATTTTCTGCTGGTGTATTTCTGCAATCCGAGAATAAACAAAAAGAAATGGAAAGAAATGGAGGAGGTGGCACGACAGCCTGAGACAGAGAGGAAGACAAAGCGAGCGAGTCACACAGCACAGAGAGAAAGGAAGCGAACCGAAGGAAAAGAGGTGTAAAGTGACGAGAGCAAATGAGAGAGAGAAAGAGCAACAGAATAGAGAGCAGGGGATTTGGTGAGGGAGTTCAGCAGGTTTTTCTCCTCGTCGGCTGAGCTCTGTAACCAGGCAGAGTTTGTCTCGTCTCCTCTGAGTTGGCAGCTACACCTGGATAATTATTCATGCTGTTCATAAAAACACTGAAACCTGTCGAATCCAGCCGCTCTGAGGCATGCGTGACATCCCCGGCCCGTGCACACACATGCATGGCACAGGAATTAAGGCTGATTGAATGAATATTCCAACGATTGTTTGCACACATGCACAATAGTGGTGGAATATATATGTGTGTATTAAGATAAGTACTTTACTACATGGAAATATTTGACTTTTTACGCCGTCATTTATTGCACAGCTATAATTACTTTTCAGATTGAAATTTAACAGACAAAACATATAATCAGTTCATAATATATGATGCTTTGTCATAAGCAGTAATAACTGGCTCCACATAAGCCAATGTACAAAGTACTGCTTACATGTGAATTCGCCAATAATACTGGGCTAATATTTTAATATTAGCATACTCTCTTCTTCTATTTTAAGTACATTTTGTTGCTAATACGCCTGTATTTTGTTTATTCAAGCAACATTTAGGATGCTGCATTTTGACTTTCAATAAAGTAGTATTGTTTTGATGCTACTTTTATTTAGTGAATGATCTGAGTGCTTCTTCCATAACTAACTAAAACATGCACGACAAACTACACTAAATACTAACAGTAAAATAATACTGCTAATTTAGGGAGTTAATCATGAAAAATAAACGTCATAATTTCAAACTTCTTACCCACTAGTAAATCAATCAACCGGTCCCAAAATGTATTTGTTAAATTTTTTAAATCAACAATCTACTTCTTATTCAAATGTTCAATTCTGCCTACAAAGCCAAAACAGAGAAGAAAATTACTTATTCAACTTCACAAAATTGGATTGGAATCTCGGTTTGTAGATTAAAACTCAAATCAATTCAAATATAGAACACAAAACTCCTTATGCAAAGATAAGAGAAAAGCCATTACTTCAGATTTTACAAGAGCTGGATATGCAAACAGCACATGTCCTGAGAAGTGGGTGTAGCACCACATTTCTCTTATTATTAATTCAGTCCACATGACCAGAGGAGATGGGTGATCTCCATGCAGCTTGGCTCCCACCTGCTTCAATTACAAGCTTCTCTCAAACAGGAAAACTGAGAGTGTGAATTCAAACACAAAACGCCACTTTAAATGAAAGAAAAAATAACTTTCTATTTCAAAGGTACGTTTTTCCTTTAGCCAAGCATAGGCTGGAGTTGATTTGACACTTAATTACATAAGTATATGTCACAGTCTGGCACACAGTGGGTGAGTGGGTATGTACCTGTTTATGCTCTGCCAGACTACAGAGCTATAACTACCTGCCTATTACTTAATTTATTTGCACAATGTCAAGCATCATGATGCCAAGCAGGAAGTTAAGGCCCGGTGGACCCCATGCAGAGGATATGATGTCATGGTTTGAACGCTGGCACAAAGCAGCGTGAGTTCATGGCTGTTGGTGTCCATCAACCTCAGTGGCCCTGCTGACAAGCAGCTAGATGAAAAAAGCACGGACAGAGGGAGCATTGTTTCACTCATAAATAGTGAACATGTTGGGTTTGGAAAATATGAGCTGCTATTTCATTGCTGCTGTAGTTTATTTATAACCACTTCGAGATTTAGTATGTGACTTTAGTCACTGAAAATATATGTCCTACTGTGGGAAATGCATATAGATTCACACCAAAAAAAACATGCATGCAAGAAATAACGGCGGTGGAAACTTTCCATTCTCAGACAGGCAAAGATGAGTACAGACAAGCTTAAATCCTCTAAACAATGCAGGTAAAAGTTTAGACTTTACTTTGAAGTAATATTCAAAGTCCTGAGCAAGAAGTCAAAGTCCCAGGATGTTTGTGCTGTTGAGGTGGCATTGTGGCCCTGACACACTTTGCTCAGCTGTCCGCATGTGTTCGAAACTGTGTGAGACGCGATGAGGTTGGGGCAAAAAGGTGAGACGGATGGCAGCGGTGTCACTAGGTGAACACAAGCACGCACTCATGCATACACACTTTTTTTTTTTTTCTATATCGGAGCATCCCAGAAAATTTAGTCAGACAGGAGAAAGCTGTGTCGAGACAACTATCCCTCGGCGGTAAGCCTAAATTCCCCTCCCCCCTACACACACATGCACGCACGCAGGGAAAAACATAAACACACATAAATACATAGAGGCCTGTGCAGACAGAGTAATATGAATATTTGAACAACGACCGTGGCAGAAACTGGAAAGGCCATGGGTCTGGTATCACAAATACATTGTCCGCATCAGCCATGGACCAGTGAGCCAATCCCTCTGTGTCTGTGTCTGTGTGTGTGTGTTTGTGTGTGTGTGTGTGTGTGTGTGTGTGTGTGTGTGTGTGTAACTCTCTTTATCTGTCTTGGGCCCATCTACTGTCTATCATTCATTTTCCCTCTCCTACCCCCTTTTTCTCTCTCCCTTTCTCCCTTACAGTCGCTAATCCAGCATGTGTTGGTGTTGATAACAAACTCAGTGGTGAGGAAAGGCTCGAGGAGATAGAGCGAGCGTTGGTTTCTCATCGGGCGCTCTAAGCCGAATGACCGCATAGGCACGCACATACACAAGCACGACCCAGTCCGACGGCACTGGATGACAGTCACAGTACAGTGGCAGTAGTTGGGCCCATAATGAGACATGATATCCCCCCCCCCCCCTCCAGAGGTCAAAAACCTCTCTATCTCTGTCTGTCTCTGGGTTAAAAGTCTTAAAGCCAAATGAATTATTCTTCAATTACTCTTGCAGGAGGCACACATCATCCTTAGGCTCTTCTCTGCTCATTATATTCATAAATCCCCCAATCTCCTTCATACAGCAGTGAGAGAAAATTATTATTACAATTTTGACTCATTTTGCGACCCCCACAACCCCATTACCTTTCTTCCTCCAAATCCCCTTTGCTTCTTCGTTTCCCCTTTATCCGCTCCAGCACCCCTGAGCCACAATGCACATGTACATGTACACAGTCACACACACATTTGTACGCTGGAAAAAGTACACACACACACAAACACACACACACGCACACACTTCTCTGGTTTGTGTTGGGGGTTATCAGTTTGAGACAGGGCACTGTGATTATGTTTTTCCTGTGCTCCAGTCAGAGGGAGGAGATATGGGGCCAGCAGACTACAGCAAAGCCAGACACCACTCATCCTACATGCGGAGGGAGTGGTGGAGTGGAAGGTGTGGAGGTGACAGTGGGCTAGACCTGTATCTTAACCGTTTTGTCTGTAACCACTTCAAACCTCTTTACCAGCCTGGGATCATGGTCATTTTGGAGAAGAAAAAAAAACATTTCTTTTCTTTTTTTCCTTTTCTTTAGAGGTTGTTAGACAAATTTTAACTTGATCATTTTAAATAATAAGGAATGCTGCTTCACTGAGCTACCAGGATGGATAGACCATATGATTCTGGTTATGGAATTAAATAGCTTCCATGTCATAAACCAGACTGTTTTATTTGCTCAGAAACACATACAGAGAATGAGGTATTGCCCACGGCCCAATTCTGTCAAATTTGGAGAGCATTTATCAAAGGTCCTAACTTTTTTCTGGGGAAGAACAACAAAAGCACTGGAGCAGCACGGCTGAATTAATCTACAAGACCTAAAATTAAGACCAGAAACATCCAAGTTCTGCACTTCAGAGAGACAACACATATACCAAATATACCTCTTTTCATCTCTGACACATTCTTCAACAGTCTCTCCATTTGTTATGTCTTTGGCCTCCTCCTCCTCCTCTCTCTCTCTCTCTCTCTCTTTCTCTCTCCCCCTGTCTCCAGAGGGTGGGACCTTTATACACAGAAAAGACATTTTGAGGCCCACAGGCGTCTTAGGGCAGTGATAGGCTGATGTATGAGGAGGGGCATTGTGAGTAGGCATGACAAGCAAAGGGAAGCCATCAGTGGGACATCTAAGGCTTGGGGAATGAAGGCTCTCTGGCACCCAGAGCTGCTCTCAAACACTGGCTCTCTGATAGAGCCGACCTTGGACTTAATCACTAGCAGAAGAAAAGAGCACCGCTCGACAAGAAGATGGAGAGAGAAGAGGGTGTGAGAGAGGAAGAAAGAGAGAGAGGGAAAGAGAGAAAAGCTAGACGAGAGTAAAGGAGATACATAGAAAGAGTGACAATGACAAAGAGCAGAAAGAGATGTAAACAGGTAACAACACTGTTCAAAGAGATGGATAGCCTCTGAGGGAGAGCACAGAAAATACAGTACAGTATGATGTCCCCTTCTAAAATACACACAAGTCCATTTCTTTAAAGACACACACACACACACACACACACACAGACACAGACAGACACACACAGACAGACGCACGCACACTCAAGCAGAGTGAAACCTTTCACCCTTTAAATAACGACCAGTGCCCCTTCCACCTATCTGGCTTGTCACAGGCATGACTAAAGGACAAACCCCCTAATACTGAATTAGGAGAATGATTAATCCCATCCACATTAAACATATAAAGTTCTCAAATGAGCTACTGAGAGAGAGCGCCAAATCGCTGAAAAATCTGGGACACACACAAAGCTTCCACCCCCACGTGTTTTGTATCCATTACACACCATTGTGACAAGCCTTTTCATTAAAACTATTAATGATGTCAAGATAATTTTGAGCTAGCTTTGAGCTTCAAATCTCAACACAGTAAATAAAAATGTGCAGTGTATTCCTGGCACAGCAACATAAAAGCCCACATCAGAGACATGTTTGCGCTTAAACACATCTCTGTTTTTTGGTTTGACATTTAAAACCGTGTGTGATGTCTGATTTCCAACAAGTAAGGAAGTGTTAGTAAAGTGTTGAAAGATTGTTTTTTCCATCAGTAGGCTTTCTTCTTTCAGCCAGACAGCAGAAATTTTGATTTTGTCTTTTAGTCGCTAACAAAATGATGATTATCAAAAGGCGCCTGGCTACAAATATTGAGTTGTGTTGCACATCACACAGGAACCACACAGGTCCTGTAGGACTGAAACACTGAAAAGCCATTAGTGGAGCATAAATGCCACAGCCACGGCCTATTTCGACATCAGCTCACTTGATTAAGAAAATACAATTTGAATTGATTTCCTCATACACTAATTTGTGGGGTCGGGATACCGAAAAATTATTAATCTGAAATGAGTGTGTATGAGAGAAGTTAATAAAAGTAATGGATTTTCTCCAGTTTTTTTTCTGGTGATAGCTGAATAGCAAGTGAGGAGGTTGGGGAGATTATCTCAGAGTGAGGTACAGAGGAAGGAGAGAGAGAGAGAGCGAGAGAGAGCGCAATCGAGGAAGAAAAGAAGTGGGAGGGAGTGTGTAATAATCGAACAAGCGAGGAGCACTGCAGTCCTGAAATCGCATGCAGGTCCACGGAGTCATCAGAAATGCAACGATTCTAAACGCGAGTATATGATTTTCAATCGACACTGGATGGGACCAAGTGGGAACGAATGAGAGGAGGAATCAACTGCTAAACGAGATAATTACTGTCAGAGATTTTAAGGGAAGGAGAGAGGAAGAAAAGAGACAGAGGGACTCCCAGAAAGGATGGCTGAAGTGACAGAACCTAAAAACAAAAAAGAGATGTGATTTGAGTCTAAATCTGTACAGACAAAATAATGTGGTCAAAACATTATCCTTTAAACATTTCTGAATTGTCACCATTCATAAATCATGATCAAGCATTTTGGAAGATGCTCCCTTAGGTATTGAGGGATAGCCCGACTGATACAGGATTTTTCAACAGATTTTAAGTGAATCAAGAAAATCCAATAACGACATATCCCCTATTTATTTACATTAACGAATAACATTAATAATTTTTGATCCTTTAAAGAGTAAACTGCCAATCTTTTTTGTGCTGAACTCGAGTAGTTTATCTAACTTTGTTTAACTTAAGTAGTGTAGATGTACAATGTGACGTAAATGGTGAGTGTGGTTATAACATATGAGAAGATAGCGCATTGCCGCTGCCCTAATGGTATGACACAGTAGACACTTCCTGTCTCCCAATTGGGCGTGGCCTTGTTTGTAGGTGTAGTGAATGTAATGAGGATGGATATAAAGAGTATAGCATAATGTACTCATATTTTCTTTTGCCAACATTGGATATTTACCTATCTTAAAGCCAAATTTATCAACAACAAAATATGTAATTGTTGGCGTCTATGCAGTTGGTCCATCCAGATCCCCCAAGAGTTTGTTACTGAGACAAAAACAAGTGTCGAAAAGTCTGAAAAATGCAATTTGAGTGCAAGAATGTTTGGGAGCTATGTGGCTAGTGAAAAATGGGTCCAATATTGACTGATTTACTAATTTGTGTTCACAAAAACGTCTCCCATCTCCCACTCAGGACCTGCGGCTAGTCTCCAAAAGAGGCGTGGCAGTGGCGATACCCCCGTGGCACAGATACAGGCAATTACTCCCCAAAGTTGGGGCATCTTGTTTCTAAACCATTTCTGTTGTGACCCCACCCAACAGTGAATTTGGATGTGTTGAAGATGTGAATATATAATATTTACTGATGGAAAACTTTCCACTTTTCAGTGCTCTCTTGTAGACAAACTATGTAACGGTTTCTTACACACGTGTTTGACACTGTTGTACTGTAGTTGTGTCACTGGTCTATATCTCTATAAGGAGGTATTACAAATACAATACGTGGCCAATTTATTAAGCACACCTGTACAATCGAATGACATTCAATAAAACAGCTCAGTCATGAAAATAATGTTCATGAAGTTCACAATGTTGAGTGTTCATTAACATTGTCTTACACTACATGTTTAGATTCAATTACGTGTTTATGATTGAGGTCATAGTTAGAGGTGGGGTTGTACTGTAACCTCAATACTAAACCATACAATTTAACTCTATGACAGTGTCAACAATAACTTAACATTTATTGGATTGGATTGCATTAGAGGTTAGGGGTTATACAAATGCATAATTGGTATCTGCGTGTGTGTGTGTGTGTGTGTGTGTTCCATATTTGCAGCATTTATGTGTGTATGCATATGTGTGTTATTTTTTTTTGTTGTGTCAATTTGGTGAAGATGAAAAAAATGGTTCTGTATCCATCTCTGGTATCTGTCTCGTTAAATCTCATAAACTCAATTTAAAATTTAAAATGTTGTTGAAACAAAACTGCAGCTGTAAGATATTGGGATATACAGTACATATATATATATACATATATATCTACACACACACACACACACACACACATTATATATGAATATTATCAGAATAATTAACATCTGAACTCTTAAAACTTCACCTTGGTTAATACTGTAATAAATAATAATGAGGTGTGCGACTGTGCGTGTGGGCGGATGTGTATGCGTCCACCTCCAGGTATGCTAATGCTGTTATGACTGGCTGGCTTCATTACTGTCTGTCAACAACACACTGGCCAAGGTCAGCGGAGGCTGCAGAGATGATAGGGGGCCAAAACCAAGAGCACAAATTAATCTGCTGTTTAATCTAATAATGCAGTCCTATTAACACAACTGTAATTGCATTTGAGGAGGAATGGGCACACGCAGCCCACAAGGGTATGTTCCTACTTGTGTGTACACCCAAGTACATCAAACTTATCGACTTGTACTACACACACTCACATAGGTGAACACACATATTCTCGATGGATGTTATGCTGGATAAAGGAAATACAAAGAAGAAAAGCAAGGTGCAGTATTTCCTGGTGAATTCAAACCAAGTAATCACTGTGTGAGTGCATGTGTGTCCGTGTTTATAGGGCACGGAACATCTTAAAACCACGGAGCCCTTCTCATTAGCATGGTAATATCCAAACAGCAGGGTGTAGTCAGAACAGCAGAGTATTATTAGGATTCATCTCATTAGGCTTTCATGAGATTTAAAAGTTTACACGAAATAACTTCTAAACTAAGTCTGAGATAAAACACAGCGAGATCCTGAGTTTACTCCCCGAAAGTTAATTTTACCCCCTGGAGACAATGCATGGCCGGCAGCAACGTGGAGAGCTGGCCCACGGTAACAGGATTAGACAAAAAACCTTAGTCACGCTGTAACTTCTGTTGACATTTAATGGTACAAGTCACAAAAAAGTGAAACTGAAATTAACCTTTTAACGGTGCTGGAGGTACGATCTTTTTTGTACCCATAAAGCAACATCAACGATTCTTTGGTACATTAAAACAACGTTTCAAAAATCATTTTAGTGGTTCATCCACTTGTGAAACGGCACTTCTGCATTCCCTTTGCGTCTATTGGCTAAAACCGCACTATGCAAGTTTGCCAAATCAGGTAGCGGATCTGTAGTTCGACTGAGATAGCGGTAATGGATAATTCCGCTTCCAACCTGTAGAACAACATGAGTGTGTGTAATACAAGGGGTTAAGCCTCTCCGCTCTAAGCGTAGCTCTCATGGCGCCATTTTAATCCTATGAAGCCATCACCTGCAGTTAGCATCCTATTGACTACCATCTACTTTGGCGCCACTTGACAGTGAATAACTATGCATCTGAAGCGTTTCCAGACTCTATTTCTCCGTTGTTTATTTCTAAAGCAACACGACAATGGCGCCATTACCTTGTAGCTCACATTATGGCGCCCTAGCAGACGTTTTTGTAAAAATAGGCTGATTGCATCATAACCATGTAGGCCACAAATCACTGTATTGCGGGGAGAAACTCGCAGACAGTTTTGACTTTCATTAGCTTTTTAGGTTCAATTACTAACACTGACTACCATGTTAGTTAGCAGTAATTTGACTATACCTATGTTAACTCCTAACATAAACCTACGCTGTTAGTCTCTGCTGATTGGGAATGATTGCGACTTCTCTTGGCACAGCTGCCAGAAGACTTACAACTTTCAGACACATTGCCCATGTCACAACTACGTTGTCAAGCTCAGTTGGAAGCTGTGCAGTAACGCCTAGCCATCACCGGAAAAAGTGCTTCTATTTTCCTTCACTGGTCTCAGTCCAGAACAACTGGATCTGTTGGTCCGATTCTTTAACTGTCAACGGTAACACTTACCGCAGTGAGATGGATGACTCCCTGAGAGGTCACCGGGCATCCCATGAAGCCAACAAACTGCAGCTCGGGACAATGCTCTGCAACCGCTCGCACGGACCGATCGGTGACCTGGAGAACAGACCAGCAGGGAGAAAAACGTTAACATTAGTATCCCAGGTAAGACACCTCTTCATCATCATAGCTAAAACAGTTGCGACTATTATTCATGAAGTGGTTTGAGATCTTCTGCAGAACACAAATCGGATTTAATTTCATTCACAGGTTGAATATGTTTCATTCATTCACATTTCAAGGATAAATTTATGACACTCACGAGGAAAAGACATTTGAAAGTTTTTTTTCCTTGGCTAGACAGTTTGCTGTTGGGAAAGCTGAACTTGCTGCGATTTGCGTGTTTTGCATTTGGCGTACAACAGAGAAGAGGAGGATCACAGAAGGAGAGGAGCGGGGAGGAGGATAACGGAAACAACAGCTAAAGGAGCATATCTGCCAAGCAGCGTGGGCGTCGACCTATGATGGATGGCCCGTCCCCCATCCTTCACCCAGCCGTCTACTAACAGCTCATAATGGATCAGAGATCAATAGGGAAGCAGAACATTTTCACAAGCTTCCCCTGTAGTCATCAATATGGGTATTGATAGCTACTTCGCCTCTCTCATCACACTCAACACTGCAACAATAAGTGGGAGATTGTTTGTCTTCTCTGAAGGCCTCCTCAGTGCATCCTCAAAGTCTTTATCCATCACAAAGAGAAAAAAAAGATAAGAAGAGAGACAGAACAGAGAGAATTGACTCTAAGTTGGGATTAACTGGGAAAACAAAGAACAACAAACATGAAAGAACATTAGAGAACAAAAAAAACTTTGTTTTACTCATCCCTATCAGAATATTCAATTTTTCTACATGAAATTCCCTAAAAAGACAGTCAGGCATTATTTACATTTGAAAATATGCAAAAAGCACACCAACTAGTGATGGGCAAGTTAAAACATTTCCTCATCAATTTAAACATACATGAAACTAAAAGTCTAACAAAGGGCATTTGGAATAAAAATCTACCTCTGACATGTTTTAAAGAGTAAATGAAAGAGCGTAACGTTCCTGAACATTGCTGTTGTAATGTTAAATACGAAATACTGAGAGCAGAGAAATTCGGAAGTAAAACTTGAATCCAAGGAGACAAAAGAGGCATATTGCAAAAAATGCCTATGTAACATTAAAGTAACATTATAACAATAATTTGAAACTATTCTGGCATAATTACTTGTTATTTCAGACACAATTACTGTACAAAGGACAACTAAATTACAAAGCACTTCAGTAGAGCCAACTGAAACTCAATATCTGAAATTTGCAATTACATACAGTATGTGCTAGTTGTGTTGGTGGAATTTGGATTTCCTTATTCCTTTTTCTGTTTCCGATGCAAAAGGCTGACTCCGAACAGTCCAACAATCATTACCCATAATGCAGGGAGGTTTCTCAACAGTGTATTAACAAGATAATTAATTGGCCAGTTAGACTGGAGTTGTAGTGTTTAGATGTACATCAACAGGAATGTTGCAGTTACAGATCAGAGTAATACAGATCTCTAAAATTATAATGGTTGCTAAACTATTGATTTAAAGAGTATTGCATAATTCAATAAGCGTGCCTGGAACATTTTTGCTTTTTTTAACGTAACATTTAGGTTTGTACATGTAAATTGTGTGTTAAAATGCTCATATTATGCTCATTTTCTGGTTCATAATTGTATTTAGAGGTTGTACCAGAATAGGTTTGCATGGTTTGATTTTCAAATAGCACCATATTTTTGTTGTACCGCACATTGCTGCAGCTCCTCTTTTCACCCTGTGTGTTGAGCTCTCAGCTTTAACTACAGAGTGAGGCCTCCTACTTCTATTCCATTGTTTTTGGGAGTCGCAGTAGCTAGGTAAGGCCTACTAGCCAGTCAGGAGGAGAGTAGGGCGGGGCCTGAAAAGCAAATGATCCAAAACCAGCCCGCATCAGCCGGTAACCTATGGGTATCGCTCTGCCGTACAACCTAGACTGGAGCAAGTCTCCAACTAAGTTATTTAAATGTTAACAAATTGGTTTTTAATACTTAGCGTTTTAATACTGCACTGTCGCCTGGACATGGCGATTCACTATCTAAACTCTTTGGGCCTCCACTCTTACTAGCTTGGTTTGAGGGCGTGGTAAGTAAGTGACGCACGTTTGTCACAGAAGTAAAGGTTGGACTACAATAGAGTTGTTTAAAGCTGGTGGTGAACAGTGTTTACTGTTGGAGATGGTAGGTCCCTTTGGGGTGGACTTTGGGCTTTTTCACTTTGTAAACCTATTACATGCACAAAAAAGATACGTAACATAATAATGGAAAGGGGAAAAGCCAAAAAGCATAATATGAGCACTCTAGAAGATGGCCAGATTTTACACACACAGAGCTTTGCAAAGAAAACTGATCACAAGAGAGAGGTTTTGAGATTCAAGCTCAATGTTGGCTTTATAGAACCAGGTAAAGAACCCATCAACATGTATTGTTTAAATATGTATAAACCCTAGAACTGATGTGGTGAAAATAGATGGGAACTGAATGAACATGAAACACAGTTTACAGGGATCATACCACTCCTAGTGAGCTTTGCTCTTTACTGATTACTATACTTGTCCATATATCTCACTCTAATGTTGCCTCTCCCTCTGTCTTTCAATTACACCCTGTCTCACTGCCGTCCTCCCCCCTTCAAGTCTACCTTAAAGGCTACTGAGTCGGAGAGAGAGAAAGATGGAATACCCAGTGAGACAGCGAGGGGGGGGGAAAAGTTCCGAAAAGAAAGAACAAGGTGTCCATTTATCTTTCACCGAGTATGGCTTATCTGGTTAAAACACCTCCTATGACCCTGGTGGAGCTCAAAGGTATGTTTCTCACTTTATCAAAAAGGAGCCAAAGTGCTTGTAAAGTGCAAAATGGTTCATAAAGGAATGTGACCAGTCACAGTCGAGCAGTGGAAATACGTTTTGAGCAGCAATGAACTAGATAGTGGTACCATCTACTGATGACATTTTGTCTAAAATATTTTAGGTTAGAATACATTTATTCTGCCCAAAAACACAAAGTGAAATGATTTTCTTTCGATTTGAGTGTTCTTTCAGGGAAGGGTATTGATGCTTTGTACTATTTTTGCCATGCTTAGCTTTATGAATTTTCATCACGTAGGACTTCCTATAGTCTCACACTGCCAGACCTATATCCACAGCGCTGCGGAGGAAGGTCTGGCTAGTCCACACAACATTCCTGGATAGGAGAAAAACATGCTCAGGTTTATTATTTATGTCTTCTTTTTTTTTTTTTAAACCAACCACAATCATCTTGGGCCGTGCTAAGTGCTGGACACAGGTACAGTGCCTCTGCAAAATAGCCTTGGGAAGGAACTTGGTTTGGTGGAACATGTGCAAGTAGGTGAGACTCTGGAATTAAACTGGCTGTCGAGTGTGTGAAATCCAATTTGACCGTCTGTTTTAGCTAGAAGTACGTTTCCCGTATCGACCGCAGATTTAGAATGCCAACACAAAAATAAGCTGAAGGTGAGGAACATCTGGCCAAAAACATCCGGCGGAAACTCTGGCAGCATCGGAGCTGTGCCGTAAATGAAACCTCAATAGACTAGACTTCCTGTAACTTTTCTACTAGCTCTGCCCCCAGTGTGCTGGCATTGTCACTGTGAGCATTATCATTTAGCTGTGCCTAACAATACCCTCACATAGCTGCTAGTGTGGCTGTAGACTTATAATCTTGTTAATATATGCACTTCCTGATTGTCTTGCAGTGAGGTGAAGTTCACAAATGCATTGCACACAGTATAAGTTATTTTTCAGTTCTTTTTAACAACAGTGAGGATGGTGAGGAAACATGGAGTTTGTGGGGGAGTTGTGTATGGTAGAAAATGATCCTCCCTCCTTCCATCTGTATTTTAAGCGTTTTAAAAAGTAATACAACTTTCACCCAAAGCGGAAGTGTTCTCCTGGACCCAGCAGTGTGTACCAGTTGTAGCAACTCACTGTACTTGCTGGCTTTGTAGAGACTTTTTTTCAGAGCAATCAATAACTGAAAGCACCTTAAAATTCTGCTACACAGGTTTAGACATACCACACAACTCCCTGCAGTTAGAAAAGATTAACTGAAGGTGAGTCAGCTCCCACTCCGAGACACTGATGCATATGAAACCTGATCTGCTGGGCCAGGTGGAGACAGGGGGGGAAAGTAAAGCAGAGTTGTCTTTTTGAGTATGAAATTTGGAAGAAAGTAAAACCTCGAGAAGAACCAGTCCAAGCTAAACAGCTGGCAGGTGAAGTGCGCTGGCTGTAGCTCCTCCCAACACGGCCTCGGCCAAAAAACCATCAGGGAAAACATTTTCAGGTTGACTACCAGCAGAATCAAAAATCTACGCACCGCTGTGCAACTTAAATTCAAACCGTCTGCGAAGGAGGCAAACGAACATGTGCGTATGCGTGTGTGTGCGTGCGTACACTTGTGAAAGCAAAAGAGACAAAAAGGAAAGAGAGCAGGTTACACAGCTACAATAAATCTCAGCAGGTGAGAGGGGACAGAGGAGAAAAAATACAATCCCAACAGAGCAGAACAGGCCAAGAGCGCCTGTACCGTATCAGATTGTGTGTGTGTGTGTGTGTGTGTGTGTGTGTGTGTGTGTGTGTGTGTGTGTGTGTGTGTGTGTGTGTGTGTGTGTGTGTGTGTGTGTGTGTGTCAGTCCAACCAACCATATAGGTTTGTAACTAAGATTTGTCTCAAACACAAAAACCTGGCCCAAAAAAATTCTCTTTGCTAACCCCTCCTTTCCCTTAACCTTTAATGCACTTTGATTTAAAAACATGAAAAGAGACAGACAGGGCTTTGGAGAAGAAGTGGCTAGCCAAGAGAGGCCTTAAAACCTTTTAGAAGTGATCTGGTTTAATGGTCTCTGGTTGAAAGAGGTAAGGAAAGCAGAAGAAAGTGGACTGGAATAGTAGAAATGCTGCATTCATAAAAATAGCCTGTGTGTGTGTGTGTGTGTGTGTGTGTGTGTGTGTGTGTGTGTGTGTGTGTCTTAAAGAGCTGGGAGGTAATTGTTGAGAGTGCTGTGGTAGCAAAAAGGGGTAATGCTGTATGTAAGTGTGTGGTTTTTGTCTGGCGGTCTGTTCTTACAAAACGCTGGGGCAGCACCCAGGGGCCACTTCTCATCCAATAAGGGCATTTAAGCTTGTCAATATCGTCTATCATACGACTCATTTGACTCCACCAAACAAACAGGCACAAGAGAGGTAGATAGAGAAAGACCAGAGCAGATTGCCATTCATCCCTTTCATCCTTTGTTCAATAGTTTTCTCCCTACCGCCCACTAAAGTTTTACATCCCTCCCTCAATTAAAAACTGGCCGACTCTCACCAACAATTTCTTCGGTTTCCTTAATTTCTTCATTTGTGCGTGATCGACCCACACACACAAGCACACACACACACACACACACACACACACAAACACAAACATCCTGGTGAAGCTTGTTTTATCAGTAAGAGAGATGGCAGGGATTGCGTGGAGGGCAGGCACACTGTCATTTGTCTATGTTTGAAACTCTGATCACAATCACATAAACACACACCCACAAAAACTATTTTACTCGTCCGACACACTCAAACACAACCACGCACACACACACACACACACACACTCACACACCCACAAAATAGCATTTGCCCAAAGTAAGTACTGAACTTTTAAACTTTTTTCTTTCATTGCCAACTGGAGCTAGTCCATCCTCAATAGACCTCCCATCCAGCTGTGGCTGATGGGTGACCAGCCAAAAACCTGAGAGCGAGAGTTTGGAGGTTGCCGAATCAATTCAGCCTAAGTTCCATTTTACTGCCAGCAATAACTTAAACAGGAGTAGACAGCACCATTACGTTGCTAAGCTTTGAGGATTTAACAAATGTCCAACAACATGAAGAATTTGGTCATCTGCACCAAGGAAAGGATGCAGCCATTAGCAACTCAAGCAACTCATCTAGATCGGTGTTTTGTTTTGTTTTCTGAGCGGGCATAACATTCAGATGAATCTGCCTTTAACCAGTTGGGCCAACAGCTGTAGTTTAGCCTAAGCAGATTCCAAGTAGATAGAAAGGCCTGATGTAATATCTGCTTAGGGTGATAGTAGGATTCAAAGGCTTCATTCATTAGGTCAGGCCTATAAATTAGCATCCCTGATACTGGCCTTGGCACATGTTACCCTGTTAATTGAGATACATAAACATTTGCTATGCCCACATAAGTCTTAATGAACCTTTACAAATTAAATGTGTAACTTTCTGATCTGCTGTGAAACAAAGAAGATGAAGAAAAACCTCCCTTCAATACAACATCCAAGTCTTTGGACCAGATTGAAACAAAGTATCTTATACTACTATTTCACAGTGACACAGACAATAAAACTCGGCCACTGAATATCATGTCTTTGTGAAAGCTCTCAGTTACTGAATCCCTCTGTGCAGTTTTAGAGATTTCCAATATTACCCGTAAACAAGGACGCCAACTTCAGGCCTGCGAGGTGCAAATAGAAGTGGGACGATTTTCATCAAAGTTCTGTTCTTTCCAAGGTAATCATTTTCTCCATAAACACTCTCTTAGGGGTGATACTGCAGTGGGTTCATCACAGCCTTGGAACAAACACACAAAGAGACACACACACCCGCACACACGCACGCACACACACACACACACACACACACACACACACACACACACACACACACACACACACACACACACACGCGCGCACGCGCACGCGCACACAAACACACACCAAACTTTTTCTGTTTTTAAAGAGCTCAGATGGGCTGTATCGACGCTGAGGACTGGTGATCTGGCAAAAATCTAAATGAATACTTATCATCCTCTGTAATATCCGATGCCTGGAGACACGGAAACACGGAAAGTCATAAAGTTTTACTACAGCGAGGGAGAGTCTCTTTACTGTGCTGTCTCTGTGCTGATGAGCAGGAACTGTGCAGGGCATGTTTATTGATCAGAAGAGCCTCACAGAGAGGAGCAACAAAAGCTTTAGCAAAGCCGATTAACATTTACAAAAAACAAAAAGAAAAACAAAGATATGCAATGTGCTTTCTCATATACAGACATGAAAACCTTCACACGGGCATACAGAAAGACACATGTTGAGTATAGACAGGTGGGAGGTTACTGTTCTCCAGCTATCCAGTGTGATGTTTTCCTTGGCTGAACAGATGGACCTATTGATATTAATGAGACGTGATGAGACAGGAACACAGGATGGATGAAAGACAAAGGAGAGGGGGAGGAGAGGGGGAGGAGAGGGGGGGGGGGGGGGGGGGGGGGATGAGACATTTGCTATCTTTAAATGTTAACATAATGTAACTTCTAGTCTTTAGTGTATTGCTTTGGCAAGCTTGGCTGCTTCTTTTATGTCTGTAAATCCTGTCTGAATATGGATGTGACAGACTGGTGGTGAGAAAGATGGAGAGGTGGTATGACAGGCCAAACAAACCGGGGTGGGTGTGTGTGCGTGTGTGTGTGTGTGAGAGAATATGAGCGCAATCTGATCTTATTAGGGGCCTGACAGGATGAGGAGCCGTGATGAGTTCCGAATCAATCAATCAGTCTAATTAGCCGAGCTTTATGTACACTGGGCCGAGCCGAGTAAGAATCCGCCGACACACAGATTAATAATGATTACTGAATTCACTGCAACGCATTCTATTAACAATCCATCTGCCTGCCTATCCAGCGGCTTTGCATAAGAAGTCACTTCATTGCCAGTTGCAGGAAATCCTCTGAAATGTATAAAAAGGTTCTTCTGTCTCCATCAAGTCTTCAAAGTCAATTAAATACTATTCCCAAGAATTCATGGTGATTTGATGGAGCTTCAAGTTCTGAAAGTGGCTCTGTGCATTTGTATCATGATAGAATTATACTACGTTCATGTCTAAAGGTTCCTTTTTAGCGATTAATTTAACTATACAGACATGGAGGACATGACACAACCCTTCAAAAGGTAGACGGATTAAAAATCTGAAGTCATCATTGTTTTCGCAAACAATCATTATTATTACTATGTATGATTTATTTATTGAAATTTCAATACAGGAGTATATGTACCTCCAACTCTCTCACTCTCATCCACTCACATAGACATACCCAAGCACACACACTTAAGCTAAGACAGGACAGGCTGCTCTTAGACGCCAACCCATGCCCTCAAGGAACAAGTCACAACAGAAGGAGAGAGAGAGAAAGAGAGAGAGAGAGAGAGAGAGTGAGTGTGGGAATGTGAGTGTGTGTGTGTGTGTGTGTGTGTTGCCAAGTCCCCACACCAAGCAGACCTTTAAAGACCAGCGGTGGGTCAGCATGTGTGTGTGTGGTGTTACCGTGACCTGCTGATGGGCAACAACTGTCATCAATGACATAACCACTCCCTTACCACTTGACTACCCATGATGACGCGCTGTGGGCAGTCTGCAACAGACTGTCAGTCAGTCAGTCAGTCAGTCAACCAGTCAATCAGTCTC
Source organism: Etheostoma cragini (assembly GCF_013103735.1). Classification (NCBI taxonomy): domain Eukaryota; kingdom Metazoa; phylum Chordata; class Actinopteri; order Perciformes; family Percidae; genus Etheostoma; species Etheostoma cragini. Next base: position 3,470,465 of record NC_048411.1, on the reverse strand, counting down.
TCTCTCTCACTCTCTCTGGTTTTAGCGAAAGCAACCAACACATCTGTCACTCTGCATTTCTTCTCTCAACATCTTTTTGCCTCTCTTAACCTTTTGCAGCTGGAAATTGTAGGAAGAAAGCACAGCACAGTCCGAAGGCCAATGTGTAAAACAATGAAGCAAAAGGCAACGTTCTCACACTATTTTTACGTCAAAACAACTAACTGTGTGCAAGCCAGACGCGTTCCAAATAAGTGGTGTTTAGTGACAACGATGATTCAGACATTTGTTTGGCATGCTTGCTTAAAAAGGGCCTAAACCTTTAAACATTTACTAAAGCAGAGTTTTTTGTGTGAGGCGGGCCTCCCCAGGTGGACTCCAAACACCTGCAGTGGAGACTCAGTGAATGGAAGAGAAAGTATATTACTTTAGTTATTAAATTAGTTATGAAAATAAGATCAAATTGAATAGGCTTAATGTGTGTGTGGTTGTGGTTCAAAGATCTTTTTACTGTTTTTCCCACTTTCCCAGAGTCAGAAATTAAGAATTGGAACAGACATTTTGGTATGTATTTGGTGTTGTAAATTATGACATCCAGCGATTTTAAGGAATGTCTATGGGATCAAATGGCATAATCATGATCCCAAAGGCATCCAAGAATTTAGCAAAACTAAGCAGGTAAATCAAGAGGGGGTGAGGGGCACCTTTTTCTAAGCTTTGTCAGAGGGGAGGCCCACAGTCTCTGACTTTGAAAATCCCTGTCCTAAACCAAAGTAATGAGCTTGAGCTAGGCTGAAGAGAAGTATATTTATCCACTCTCACCACCTTCCCAGGGATTCTTCACATCTCTCCACTGTAAATTTTGACAGAAAGGCCATAAAATGATCTGAAAAGCACCCTGTATGTTTTTCAAAAAAATCAAAGCTGGGTCTAAAAGATGACTATGTTTGAAAAATGAAACTCCCGAAATCAATAGATCCACTTTTTCTCCAGCTGTGGCCATCTCAGACACACTTGGGGAAAAAAAAAGAATCCATAAAAAACCCTATACCTATCACATACTGTATCTCAAAAAGAAGTAACTGTTAGCGACTTAGCAGAAATGACTCCATAGCCTGAACAAAGGAAGCATTGTATGTGTTTTGAACGGAAACCAATGACTGTGCTATCGACGCATATGCACAGTGCACACTTCTCTCTCACACACACTTGTCAAGCAATCTTGTTTCGTAGTCATCGGCCTTGATGATGCTAGGGAGGACTGAAGTCTGCATGGGTGATCGCCAAATTGATTGATCGCCTCACTCATCCGTATGCTCTACTCTCAACTGAAAATTACCTGCCATTTATTCAGTGACTTTAGCGCTCAATTCCCTCAAGAGTTTTACACGCTGTCCTATTGTGATGTGGCTGTGTGCATGTGTAATAGTACATAGAAGTATGTAGGCAGGGGGTGAGTGTTGGCTTCTGGGGACAACTACATAGCAGTTTCCACAACTTGAAGAAGAGGTTTTGTTCTCGGCCTGTTTCCCTAAGGATAGGACTGCACGATTATTTTGATCAATATTGTGATGAACAATTAATTATCACAATTATTTGTTGATTTTAACCAACACATATTTTATTGTCACAAAGGCTGTTTATTACTGCTTTCACATCCATATTATGCTACATTCTTCTTATGTTGAATTTGTATGCTGTATAGACATACAGCTGCAACACATGAAAATAAAAATTAACTATCTGAAATTCATTGGCGTAGGATTTTTTTTTTTTTTTATTATGTATCTCTAAGAAAGCTCCTTCACTTGTTTTCAACAATGACTGATTAAAAGAGCTAGGGAGAGAGAGGGAGTGCAATGGACGCACTTACAGAGTGACAGCTGACTCATTATCAAGGGTCATATCTCTCGCCCAGGTCCAGCAGGCTGCTTTTCACACGCTATTACTCTATGAACTGAAGTTAGTCGCATTCAATAACTTCTTCTGTGTTTTTTGCCATGGCGGCCGCAATAGCGGAGTTGCCAGCAGAAACACTGGTACAAATACAGGTTTGCCTCTCATATTTAACAATATACAGCTGTGTTAACGACAATTAAAACTGTAGACAAATGTCTGGAGTGTGGACCGGCGCCGCTGTATTTATATGAACAACATTGGTTTGTTTGTGGAGAGGCAGCGGATGCGAGGACATTAGGTGCACGGGTGCAACCCAGAGAAAAAATAGTTCTCTCGCCCTAGAGCCCTGTGAGCTAACAGACACTAGCACCGGTCACTGTTGTTGCCTAAAAAACAACACAGACGGGACAAAATGTCGCGTTAACTAGTAAACCTTGAGACCAACGTATAACCTACTGCTAGCTGTTGAATTTTCCTCACGTTACTCCGTCCTCTGTGACTTTCTACATCTGGAAACTAAGCTGCGTGGTGCAGGGAACAACTCTGACTAGCACATGATCAGACAGTGGTTTATGGAGCGGTAGATTGGCTTTGCAAAAAAAGACAGAGCATTCTATGAAATGACACATTTAAAATATCGCTCGATCACGCAAATTTGATTGTGGGAAGCCAAAATCCTGATCGTGATTAAAATTCGATTAATTGTGCAGCCCTACCTAAGGATCAATAATGCTTTGTTGCGTGTCAGAGAGAAATCAGAAGCAGCAGCGGAGGAAGCCAAAAGGCATACCTTACCCCTTTGAAGGCAAAGTCTATACGCCACATTGTAAAAACCCTCCAACAGTTCTCTCTATAGGCTTAACATCTCCGTGGATTCTGTTCCCAAGCAACACATCAATAGTTCTTTGTTGCAGGGAAATCAGGAGCTACTGTGGAGGAAGCAAAAAAGTCCCATTTAACTCTTAAAATACAAAGCGGTAACTGTTATAAGGCCACACTAACAAAGCCCTCGAAAACACCTCTCGAGTTTTAAAATCCTAATGTGTTCTTTTCTCAAGCACATATTCACTGAAGGGCTCATCCTCAATGTCAACTTACCATATTAGTTTTACGGCTCTGTGCTTTACGGTATCAGAGGCCTCGGGCTGATGTGCGCTATAGAGCAATGAAAGTGCAGACTAGTTCTGTTGCTTTGATGGCCCCTGACTGTTGGGACTCAACATCTCTGAAAACAAAACCAATCACAATGTAGAGTACAGTAAGATTTGGCATTTAAAAGAAGTACAAACAGGTTGAAGTCGAGAAGCGTTCTGCAAAACAACCACAAAAGACACCATTGCATACCAGAAACAACTCCCTATTCTTTTTACACTCTTTTAGGGAAGCAAGGGAAGAATATACTGCTATGAAACCCATTCACTCTGCCTGTAGCAAGTTATCAACCTTCCAGCAAGCCCTTCAGCTTATGTTTCTAAACAGCAACACACACACACACACACACACACACACACACACACACACAACTACGTGTCTACCCTCATCAACTGTTCAAAGCTGGCTCTTACATTTAAAGATGTTCATTTTGTGTTTTTATACTTTTTTCACATTACAGTTGATACTGCAACTACGTACGGATTTACTTTTCTAATGCTTGATTTAGAGATTTACTTAGAAAAGAAATATAAGGTCAGACTGGGTAAACCCCGCCGATGATTTGTTTTCACCCTGCAGCTTGAACTGGAAACAGAAACGTTTATTCTACTGCTTCAGTTCTCAGTTTTGCGGGAACCAATCACAAACTGGCTTATATACCTGCCGTGCTATTGGCAGATTTAACACGATGACGTTAGAGAAGCGACCAAGCAGCTTCTTCTTTACATTTAACATAGCGGCTGACGGACGCCACCAAAGCGCAGCAGCCCGTTGATGCCGCTGTCGCTTCTATGTCACCCGGATCTGATTGGTTGAAGGACTATCCAATTGCGTACAGAATCATTTGAACTATGCTCAATGGTCACGCCTCTTGTGCAGAGAAAATACAGAACAGACTCCCCCAGAACAACGCTCAATCTCAAATCTATTGAGCTTGGCTTGGTCTGGTGATAGCCAGACTAAAATAATGTAGTAAAATAATAAAGTAAGTAATCACATCAGCCAAACCATATCCTCAACCTCACTCATTGCCATTATCACCTTTATTTCAGCATCTAGACCACAGGTCTTCAAGGGGACGGATCAGAGACCCTCTACTATGTATATTGTAAAACATTAATTGCATATTAAACTGGGCCTAAAATAAAGTGTGGGTGTCCTTAAGCCTTTATACATAACTTTTTCGAATACTACACTGTTAAAATAATAATCGTTGGCATGATTTTATAAATCATGATTCTAGCAAAGCCTTAGGATTACCTGTATCTGTGAATGGTTACCTTGGTGACTACAGGCCAGTAAGTTTATCATCAATGTTAGGTTTTTTTCACAAATCGGCTGATTTTGTTTTGCTATTAATATGTCGGATTCATGTTAGTACAATTTGGTTTTTGAAAAAACCTTCAGAAAATTTAAAATATTTTGGTGGTCCACCTGCGTCAACTCTGATGACCCCTTAGAAGTCCCGGACCTCTTGTTGAAGATCTCTAATCTGAACAACAACTCCATTGTTTTTGCTTTAGTGACAAACTACTTACATGAGTTAAGAATGCATTGCATATCAGAGTTTTCTCAAAGCCGTGGACAGAGTTTTTAATGACTTGGCTTTCTGGTGGTCTGTCGCTTTTTACTAAAAACCACCAAGAGAGATTTTGGACTCAAAACTCTGAACCTCTTAACCCTTCGCCGTTCCCATCGTAACTGTGCAGAACAATCTATCAGGGTGGGCCTGAAATAGACTTTTAACACGTTGAGCTTTACTTAGAGATCAGTTTTATGTCTCATGCTAATGATGAAAAATGGGACTTAAAGAGGCCAATTTGACCATGGACCTGGAATGGAATGACAGGCCGCAGCAGTGACATACCATCGATGCTTGCCGTTACAGCTATAGTCCATATTGGATTTTTCTGTTCAGCAGTCTATGGAGGGAACCGCTGGCTCTTCTTCTTATCGACACAGTACTGAAGGTGTGGAGCAGGAGCTGGCAGCAGCTGAGAGAATCACAAGACTAGCACACAACAGCTTCAATGTTCTCTCTAAGGGAAAACATTGGTTTTCAGAACCTTTGAATTTCTCTGAGATGACCTTGATCTTGTTGGTGGATTTCTGATGCTAATCCTCGCTTATAAGCTATTCAGCAAATATGACAAATCCCCAAGTGGGGTGTGTGTGTGTGTGTGTGTGTGAGAAAGAGAAAGAATTGGTGAAGAGAAAATATGCAACTATGCAAATCATTGGAAAACCGAGCCTTGAGCCCTTGTGTGGTACATTTTCTTTATCTTAATCTTTATTCTCCACATGGCCTTGCTGTGGGGTCTCCATCACAGATGTGTAATTGAGGCATGACTTGTGTGGGTTAAATCTGGGTGCTTCTTGTTTCTCACATTTCAAAGATAAGCAATTCAGGTGCAATGTAGAATTAACAATAAACTAGTGGTCAACGAGGTGTCAGTAACTCCAGGTCAAGTGTCTCAATATCAAGAAAACAGTTAAAATCAAGCAAATGACCTGATACAATTAGTTGAGTTAGCCACTGAACCAGAATTTTTTGCTTAGTCCACTGTTTTCTATGCTGTCATTGTGTTTAGTAGTGATAAACAATATTTTGGGGGACTGAACCATTTCCCACTGAAAATAATTTAGTCCCAGTTAATTATTTAATATTAAGTTTATCATAGCCTATGTGTGTCTAAGAAGTAAGGTTACTCAAGCAGAAACAAGTTACTCTCAGGGAGTTTTCACACCTGAAAGTCCGGACCAAGGTTCATGTTTTTGAATTTGATCCGGTTAGGTCTGGTTTCACGCTGCAGTTATGCAAGAGCAGTAAAGATCTATATGTGAAAAAACTGCGTCATCCCATGCATGAGCTGCATCTCCCGATACTTATAATTGATTGGTATGTAGATGTGCTTCTCAGTCCTCTCGTATCCTCTCTCTGTGTCAGTTTTTTAAACTGACTGCTGCTCTCCTCTACTGCTGCTGCTCATTTTGATTGTTGCGATGTTGAGAAGCAAGACACAAGAACTTTCTTTCTGCAGCATTTATTCAGAGACAAACAGGAACCTCCACTGTACATTTACTACCACTCCAAAAGTAAACTGCTGACGTATATTCAGCTCTGATAGCCAACAGCTGTCTGCTCGGAGCGTGTTCGCAGTCACACACTCTCTCATGTACAAACTAAGCATTGAGATATCCCTAAAGGAGCTTCTCTGGTCTTATCATAGTCAGAGACAGTCACAGACAGGTAAAGAAATGGACCAACAGAGACCAGTGAAGTCTATTCTGAAGTCTAGTAAGTCTTCTGGTAGCTGTGCCAAGAGAAATCTCAACCATTCCCAATCAGCAGAGACGGAGAGCGTAGGTATATGTTAGGAGATAACATAGACACAGGATAATTATTGCTAACTAAAATGCTAGTTAACTATATTAATTAAACCTAAACAGCTGATGTAAGTCGAAACTGTCTGCGAGCTTACCCTGTACTATACGGTGATTCCTCTACTATGCGACAGTAAGTCGGTGTGGTTATGACACAATCGTTAGCCTATTTTTATAAAAACGTGAGATACAAGGTAATGGAGTCTTTTATACGTACATTGTTGTGTTTCTAAAGTTGTGTTATAAATAATGGACGCTTCAAATGTAAAGTTATTCGCTCTCGAAGAGACGTCAAAATGAATGGCATTTGGAACGTCAATGGAATGCTAACGGCAGGTGATGTCTTGTTAGCATCAAAATGGCGCCATAGGAGCTAGGCGTTGTGGAGAGAGGCTTACCCCCCTTGGGTCCTATACCACGATGACAGCCAGCCAGAGCTTCCTGTATTTGGTCCAAAATTCAGAACCATCCAAAAAATGCCTTCACACTATAAACAAACCGGACCAAGGTTCATATTTGACGCGGACTGAGACTACCTATTTTGGTCTGACCAAATTTCAGCCGTTTGGTCCAGACCGTGGTTCCGGGAAAGTTTCACACCTGTAATTTGGGTTGGCAGGTCTAAGGTCCGGACCAAACAAGGTAGGTGTGACAGCCCCCTCAATCTCTTAGCTTAGATGAAGGAAGCATGGTGTCTTCTTTATGAATTATTTAAGAAATAGTGTAAGTTTAATGTCTTTCCAGTGTCGAGGATATCCTGTTAACTGTTTGACAAAAAATACCTCATCAAGTAGAAGCACTAAAAACAGTACCGGTGAGTGAAAGCTAATTTCCATAATTTGTATTCTGATAAAATGTTAACAAAGCTTGCGCTGACAATACCTGTGTAGGCTTTTAATGATTCCAGAGATCAGTCTTTCAGCACCCATTTCAAATGCCAGGTTTAATCGAAACACAATCCAGAACATTGTTGAGAAAGTTCATTTGTCTGAGCCTACTACACGACTTTCCACTTTTTAAGTGAGCTATAAGCCCGTCATCTTTCTTTTAATGTAACCATGTACAAAAGTTGCCTTCCTTTTATGTCCACACCTCACTAAACTAAACTGGCTTTTTTTGGAGGCCAGGCCCTCCAAAAAAGGAAGCTTAGATCTCGCACACAGGCGCAACTTGGTCTGCTAAGTTTTCGGTCGCAGAGAAAGGCTTCCAGATTAAAAGGATGATCAGAGAGCTCAGGCACACTGAGACAGGAGGGCTTAGTAGACGGACAGCCAACAATGTCTGGTGTGTAGAGAGAAGGTCACTATATATAATAGTAAGTCATTTTCATGAAATAAAACTTTTAAATATTTATTGGCTCAATAAATTTGCAATGAAGAAAATCATTACTGCTGGTAATGTTTAGTTCTTCAGTGGGAGCACTATTTCAGGGTTGTAGGTTTCAGGCAAACTGTTTCTAAGACTATCTATAGTACGGTAGGCTCTCACGAAAGGCTTCTTTAGCCACAGTACTTATACAGCAACATTCTATACATCATTGCCTCCACCTTGTCAGTGTCACTGTAGGGCAAAAAGACCCTGGGCTGGCCTGAGGGAAGCGGCTTTTCCTGCCCTCATGGCCTCTGGGCATGCAGCCTCTGCCTGCTAGGGCTTTATGATTAGACCTGGAGGAGTTTTGTGGAGACATTTGACATCCTAAATACAATGGGGGTGCACACACATCCACATCCGCAAGAGTATTCGGTGTGTTCTGTTATGCAAATAATGGCCAGGTAAGTGACAGTGCCCAGGGCAAGGAAATTAGAAGGCTGTTACATGTTACCGGTCTGTGCAGAGCTCATTCACAGGGCATTACTCATGCTGATGGTATGAGTAGTGACAGGGACAGATATCTGCTGTCAGAGAGACAGAGGTGTGATTCAAATAAAGAGAGAGAACGGACAGACTTTTCCATACATTTTATAAGTAAGGCAGCTTCAAACAAAGTCCGTCACACACGTAAAGAACCCCTGGTGTCCTGTGGCAATTTATTCTTGCAGAGCTCTGACTGGAAACTGACATTATTTTATGTGTGCTTAGGGAGCACTCAGAAAAAAAAACATAATAAGGGCAATTACAATTAAATGAAAAACTAATACTTTATAATTCCTATAGCATATTATGCAGTCCGACCACAGCCATTGATTGAGGTCCAGCTGGTCAATACTTGTTTAAGATGACTTATCAAACCAGCTAGAGTCTTGTGTCTGACATCCAGTCACACAGCAGATCTGGATTTTGGCTGTTGCACTAGTTTGTCTCTACTTTTTCCAACTTGTAAAAACTCAACTTTTTCCCTGACATGCTCTAATTAATTACTGTGAAGCAAAATAACGGTATGATCGATCAATCAATTAGCTGCTGTGCTGAATCAGACAGATCCTGACACATCTCATCTTGTTATATACTGTATGCATGCAATAAATGAAAGAAAAACACCTCACTCGTTAAATATGTAGCCTATGCTTTATGTTGGAGCACAGCTGCTTATTTTTGCTAAAGCTTAATACGGGTTATGGGTTTAATACTGTATATACAAATGGAATAATTTCTTGCAACGTTTGCTAAATGACCTATATTGCTAGCTATATATGGCTTCATATGGCTTTTTAGTGTGTTGATTTGAAAGGGCACATTCAAAACTGAACGAATCTAAAAAGATCTAAACAACAAAAACAAGAGGTAGAGTTGCAAGATGATGGAGTAAAAGAAATAAATATAGAGATAAGGAGTCCTAAATGCTAACAATAATTTCTAACATAAAAAAGGTCAGAACAAAGCAGCAGTGTCTTTAAATGTGTTCTTTCTGGAAGCTGCATGGCCTACCACGCCCTTTATTTTCCACATAATAAGCTGTAGACAAGTAGACCATTATCTTTGCTATTTCTGTTCAACTTGAATATTAATGTCCAGGAGTTTAACGGGGGCTCGACCCATTAACATGGCTAATAGCTTTTGAAGTCCACTGCGTGTTTGGGAATGTAATTGGGAGACTGACTGATAGTGACTGACAAAAAGAGAGATGGAGATAGAGACAAAGACAGAGAGAGAGAGAGAGAGAGAGATACGGAGATTAGGGATGGACATGATTAATCAACGATCGATAACTGATCATTAAGAATTTTGTCAATCACGTTAATTTGTTATTGATTTAACTAATGCAGGTTGCGTTATGTAGTGTGAGTCTTGAAGCAATGAAATGAATTTCACTGTGTGGCCGCAATGAAACATTTTACCACCCGGGGGCAATATTTGACACCATACTCAGTTTCCTGCGAGTTTCGATTTGAACAGTAATTGAGTAGAGATCACGGCAAAGTGTGGCGTGGGACCATTTTGAATTTAAAAAAAGACTTAGTTCCCTGCAAACCCTGCAATGCGTATATAACTGCAACACGGCCACAAATCAAAAAATGTACCACTTAAACAAAGTGCATTGACCCTGGTTAATGTTGGTAGCGGTGCATCCTGATCTCAGCCTCAACCTAGCATCAAGTAGTTAGCAGAAGGAGCGGTGGTGGAGACCGGTAGGGCGACTATCCCCCAGCCTGGGGGAGAAGAGGCTTCGTTGTCTGACAGGGACAAGGGGAGCACAAACACTGGCCGAGTTAGCGCAGAGGTACCTGTGCACCCCCTCAACGTCCATCCGCTCAGAGCGGGTGTCTTCGGCTGATGGTCACCAGGTTGCGGTCGCATCTGACCCCAGATCATGTCAACATGCTTATCTTTCCAAACAAAAAACGGCAAAGAACACAGAAGAAGTTATTGAATGCAACTAACTTCAGTTGGTAGAGTACTAGTGTGTGAGACGGAGCTGCTGGACCTGGGCCAGAGATGTGACCCATGGCCAGAATATCATAGTTCATAAAAATGCAGCGCAGTGACAATTTCATACACAAGACGTGTGTATCCGCCGTTCGACCCATGCTGGACCCGTTCATAATGAGTCAACCGTCTCTCTGAGCATACGTGACAATAGCATTTGTTTTGGTTAAAATCAACAAATAATCGCGACAATAATCGTGATCACATTATTGATCAAAATAATCGTGATTATCAATTTGGCCATTATCGTGCAGCGCTAATGTCAACCTAAACAACGTATATGTAAACCTAAACAACCGAAATACTGATTTTCCAGAAAAGATCATATGAATTACAGTAAACATGGAAAACCACACATATTTAGGTTTCAAAATTAGTTCATCAGGTAGTTTGCAACTTAGAGACTAATCAAGAAGAACATTTTTGCAATTAAAAGAAAAATCAAAATAGACATTTCAAATAAAACTTGGTTAAAAATATTTAAATCAGTCATAGAACCCGTCGCTCTATATTGCAGCAAAACATGGGGCCTGCTCAGTAGACATTAAAAATGTACTGACTGGGACAATCACCCAATTGAGAAATTCCATGTAGAATTTTATAGAACTCTTCTATCAAGACACATTACAAATAATGCCTGTCATCAGAACTAGGCAAATATCCACTCCAAATTACAACTGAAAAAAGATCCATCAAATTCAACAACCAAGTTCAGGTTTCCACTATATAGCACTACAATACCAAGAAAGAAACATAGAGTAAAGTACCCTTGGTCATCTGAGTCAGCTCTGTCCACAGAGACAGGTGGAGACAGAGCAACACTTCCTGCTTCAATGTATCACATAAACAGATGTCAGAACACAGTTCTTTACCAAAATGAAATGTAAACTCCCAGATTTTGATACATTCTCGGACCAGACAAAAATACAACATCAACTTGGAGAAAATAGCGTGAGCGCTGTAGAAGCAGCGAGATATGTGAGTGCATGTCAGAGCCTGGTAGACAACCAGCACAACAAGACGTAATATAAAGTTAATCTCCCCACAGTTCTCTGCATTCTCATTTAGTCCCCTACGTCATGTGTTGTTTGCTTTCTTACATTTGACACTAGAGATTTTACCATATTGATATACTGTTGTTGCTGTGTATATATATTTTTGTTTACTCTTGTATGTATGTATTTCTTCTCAAATTAATATTCCTGATGCTTTCGGCAATACTATTATTTTTATCACCAATAAAGCCATTTGAATTTAATTTAATTGAGAGCGAGAGCGAGAGAGAGAGAGAGAGAGATCAGTGGTAAGCTTATTAGTTCAACACTATCACAGATGGCAAAAGGGTCAATGTTAAACCTTTATTCACTGCCATATTACCCACGTCAATGCTAATTCTACATGAGCTAGGTCATACGCAGCACAGCTTGCATAATGTCCTTTCTATCAAGGCCTGGAGATGGCAAACCTGAGCCTTCCCGGTGGAAAAATGGAAAACTGACTTTTGTGGTGTTGTTCTGACTTACTTGGGCAATCAACAGGTCCCCAAGCTTTCTGCAAAGGTTTTTATAGAACCATTGTTCCCCTGGGTGTCATGGGGTGCAACGGGAGAGAATGACGGAGTGAAAGCAGAAGAGAGCGTGAGGGAATGAAATAAAAATAGAATAAGAAAAATGGCAAAAGAAAAGCAATTGTGATTGACAATGAGAGCAAAAACGCTGGAGTAGAGCCTTGGACTGGCATAGACGGCAACCCATCACAAGAAAAAGAGGCTTCATGGGAGCGTTGGCACACAAAGTCAAGTGTTTTTTGCACACCTTTATAGGCACAGAGAGTTGTTCACATACCTCATTACAACACACACTCCATGTATGAGAGATGAGAGCGTTCGCTGCTAGATGTATGATAATTGTTGCCAAAGAGCTTTCATTGTAAGACACAACACTAAAACCCTACCGATATATTGGTGGGCCGATTTTATCGGCCGACAGTAGGCATTTCCCGATCTATCGGTGTCAGCATTTATAATGGCCGATAAAAAATAAAAAATGCTTTAATCAGGATCATTTATAATGAATTTTTAATGAGAAATTAATGATTTTGACAAATAAATATTCAAAAAATAAAAATGGACGGTCAAGAGCATTGGCGTTGAATATTTTGTCCACTAGAGGGCGCTCTACAACATCCCTGTTAGCAACTCTGACTATGTTTTTTTTTGTTAATGTGCTTTTGTTCAAAAGACTTTAAGATTCATATCTTAAGTTTGTATTTTTATACATTCCATTTCATAGACCTTCCTCTGTTCTGTTGTGACAATAAAACTAATTATCATATTATTTTAGTGAGAACTCACAAATAACTACCAATAATGTTAGAAAAATTTGTTTAGGTTTTGTAATGCGTTTCTGGATTTTTTTTTTTTAAATATGCTGTATATCGGTGTATTACATTTTTAAATAACCAAATATTTGTATCGTATCGGCCTCAAAAATCCTTCGGGCTCTACAGAACACATCAGCATGCGACTAACCACACACTCTCAAGCATTATATTCAGTGAGTCACTACACAAAATGTATTAGCATGTGAGCGTTTGAGCCGAGCAAACCTACGTTGACCTCGAACCCCTGAAACCAAACAGCACTCGTATCTTGTTCGGAGCCCAGCATGGAAATACTAGTGTGGCTCCCTGGGGGGTTCGTCATAGATCCAAGAAATAAAAGTCAGGACATCTCCACAGGGGGAAACTATCTGTTTAACACAGTAACTGGCTTTCAGCTTGTGGGGACTGAAGTAATGAAGAGGCAAACAAAAATGGAAATGTTTTGAAAAGAAACCGAAATAAAAAAGCACTTGAGAAGTGTTGACACTGGCATTCAAAGTTAAATCAATAGATCAATACCACTCTCATGTCTTTATCCTGTATATGAAGCTACTGCGAACAGCCAGTGTAGCTGGAAAAACGGTCTTTAATTAAAGGTGTCTAAATGAATAATATTAATATGTTTCAATTAATGAATCACTACAGCAGTGGGAAAACAAAGTTTAAACAACACGTACTTTGCAATTTGTCCGCCATGGATTTCCCCCCAAGGTTTCAGAAAGATTCGTCGATATTGGCAATGGCTGTCACACTTACTGATTTTACTTAATTTTCTTTATCAATTGAAAAAAATATGTCTTACTTTGAGTATTTGATGAGGAACTGAAAAATAAATCCACAGTTGTAGAAAAACACCGAAAACATTAACAAAACCAGTCAAATTAAGCTTTAAGAGACATTATCTTTACCTACTGCAACCAGAGTTGGGCGGTATCCAAATATTCATCTGTCAAACCTCCTCCTTATTTTACCGCGGTATACGGTATTACCGTGACTAATTAAAAATGATGACGTAAGGCTCAGACGGCGCCAACAATCGGTTGGCTTGTGCCTACACCGATCAGACACTGAATACCAAACACTAATACTGGAACACCTCTCCTTTCTCATTAGGTCGGAACACCAAATGCTGCCAATCTGCAGAAGTCGTGTTCTTCTTCGAGATCAGGTCACTCGGTGCGTGACTTGCCATCGCCCCACCACGCCCCACCCCTCTCTCTCTCTCTCTCTCTCCTCCACATTGTCACGTGATGTCAACCACACATCGGCATTTTTTAGGCATTAAAAAAATTATATTTAATATTTAATCCTTGTCTCCTAGTTTTATGACGGTATTGAAACTGATACCGTTGCTATTTTTTAAGACCGTATTACCAGCCAACCTTTAGTGTCTATTAGCTCACAGGGCTCTAGCGTTCTGGTTAATGTCTGTTAGCTCACAGGGCTCTAGGTTCCTAGTTAGTTACGGTTAGCTCAAAGGGCTCTAGGGTCTTAATTAGTTACGGTTAGCTTACAGGGCTTTAGGGTGCAACTGACAATTTTCCTAGGTCGCATCGGTGCCCCTACTGTCCTCGCATCTGCTGCCTCTTCACAACAGCACGGGCTGGTGGCAAACTCAGTCAGAAGCAGCTTATACACAGGCCGCATCATGTTGAAAGACCAACTGTGTCCAGTCCAGAGTTTAACATCAGCATTTATATGTCTGTGTGAGTGTGAAGGTGTGTGTGTGTGTGTGAGTTTCAATCAATGTTGTACACAACGGCAACACACACAGTCACACCTATGTCTGCTTACTTCCCAGGCTACCTCTGTTAGAAACTGCTAATGATAAAAGAAAGCAGAGGGAAAGATAAAAGAGTGGCACATTTACAGGCGGCATTAGAGGCATGCATAAAAATCGAATATTATGGGACAGCCTGCTGCAGAGTCAGCTCAGCGGGGGTTGACAAGGAGATGTGCTTTCTTAGGCAATCTCTGTGATATAGTAGGAGGAAAGAGGCAAAGAGAGTCCTTGGTGCATTAGTAGCACATTCAAAGATTTACAGTATCCCACACACACTCACACACACACAGTATTGCATAAACAGAGACACATACACAAAGTCGCCCATTGTCACCAGCAGTAAATTGTAATGTATTTCAAAGTAAAAGCACTTGTGTTATTTCTTTTGAAAATCACCAGTGGCATTAGTGCTGAAACTAGGGCTGGACAATTAATCAAATTTTAATCACAATCATAATTTTGGCTTCCCATGATCAAATTTGCAAAATAGAGCAATATTGCATTCCGTTCATAGAAAGATCCGTTTTTTTTTTTTTTTTTGCAAAGCCAATCTACCGCTCCAAAAACCACTGTCTGATCATGTGCCAGTCAGAGTTGTTCCCTGCACCGCGCAGCTTAGTTTTTTTAGATGTAGACAGTCACAGAGGACAGAGAAACGTGAGGAAAATTCAACAGATACTGTAGCAGTCGGTTATACGTCGGTCACAAGGATTACCAGTTTACTAGTAAATGCAACATGTTGTCCCGTCTGTGTTGTTTTTCAGAGAACAACAGTGACCCATGCTAGTTATTGTCTGTTAGCTCACAGGGCTGTGGGTGCTAGTTAGTGTCTGTTAGCTCACAGGGCTCTAGGGCCCTGGTTAGTGTCTGTTTGCTCACAGGGCTCTAGGGTGCTAGCTATTGTGTGTTAGCTCACAGGGCTGTAGGATGCTAGTTAGTGTCTGTTAGCTTACAGGGCTCTAGGGTGCTAGTTAGTGTCTAGCTCACAGGGCTCTAGGGTGCTAGTTAGTGTCTAGCTCACAGGGCTTTAGGGTGCAACTAACATTTTTCCTAGGTCGCACTGGAGCACCTACTGTCCTCGCATCCGCTGCCTCTTCACAAACGAAGCAATGTTGTTTACGTCGATATGGTTTAATGTTGCGTTACATGACCGATTTCTTCTGTAAAGCTGTGCCTGTGTTTGGATCTCTCCTCTGTTTTTGGAACTCTCCACGCAGCCCCACACCCATTAACTCACTCACGGCTCCCTGGCAACACAGAGAGACACAGCGGCAACAGCACCGGTCCACACTTCTGACATTTGTCCACAGTTTTAATTGTTATTAACACAGCTGTATCTTGATAAGCATGAGAGGCAAAGCTGTATTTGTACCAGTGTTATCACTGGTAACTCTGCTATCACCGCGGCCACGGCGAAAAACACAGAAGAAGATATTGAATGCAACTTTAGTTTGTAGAGTAATAGCGCGTGAGACGGAGCGTGCTGGACCCATTCATAATGAGTCAGCCGTCGCTCTGTGAGGAGCAAAAGTCCATCACACTCCCCCTCTATCCTTAGCTCTTTGATCAGTTATTGTTGAAAACAGGAGGGAGCTTTCTCAGAGATACACTTTTTTAAATATATCCCATCATTTTGGCTATAATAGTGCAGCCCTAACTGAAACAATTAGTTGTTTTAATAATTAGTCAATCTAACGACAATAACTGACAATTTTTATTTTTCCTCAAATGAATGAATAATTAAAATAAGCTCCAACAATTAACCAATCTATAGGTTAAATAATGCAAACCTTAAATGCAACAAGCAAAATAGCCATAAATGTGCTGGTTCAAGATTTGTACATGTCTTTTATAATAGTGAACTGAATATGTTGGTTTTTTTGGACAGTTTGAAAACATCACTTTGGGCTCTGGAAACATGTTTTTTTTCTCCATTAGCATTTTCTGACATGTTACAAACCTAACAATAGAGGAAGTAATCCTAATACTAATTGAAGAAAAAATTCGTAGTTGCAGCTTCAATTAAAAAACCAAAAGCCCCAGCACTGCAGACCTGTGGAAACTCAAGCTGTGCGGTGCATTGACCATCAACAATTACAACCAATTTCAGTCAAATCAGGAAGAGAGCACGGGAGCAGGGAGGGACAAATGAGATACTGAAAGGGGGAAAGCGAAAGACCAAGAGAGATACAAGCATTCAAGGCCAAAAAGAAGAGAATAGCAAGAAACCAGAAATGTATCTGCCAAGTATAATTAACAAGCACACGCACACACACACAAAACATCATTTGGGGCTCAGCAGGCTTGGATTAGAAGCAGGTTATGATTAATGCAAAGGGGTGAAGACTTTGATACCCCCACCCGTTTTGCTATAAACATCCTCAAACAGTCCACACCAGCAGAAGCACACAAAAAAATACTTAGTGCAAATGTCAACACATTCACTTGAAATAGACACAGACTCAAAAGACAGAAAAATAGACTCAGCAGTCTGCAGACTGAAAACAAGTTCTGAAACATAAGGCAGTCACACGTATGTGGTCTGCTTCTCCCGTTTGCTTATCATCTGTTTTTTTCTGAAGCAATCCCTTTGTGAGCAAAAGAGCATGCTGGGTAACGCCCTCGAGGAAAGACAGGCATCCAGGAATTGAACAAATGAATTCCGGCACCCGGTGATGAGCTAGTAGGAAGCTGGGGTCAGCCTCCTCCAGAGGTCTCTGATTTACAATCCCATACCTGCCCAACACCATTAAAGCCATCACAGGCGAGCAACATCTAGTGGCAGCGTGCGCGGTGGTGGGAAATTCTGACAGCAGCTACACTCAGTGACAGTTTTAAATTTAGATAAGCATTTCTCTGAGTTACCATTGCTAATGTTAAATTTAAGTTTCATCTTCAAGTAAATTTACATACAAATCAACAGCTATAAAAAAATCAAAACATTACAGGCATTATCAGATATTCAAAAAT
The DNA here is from genome assembly GCF_013103735.1 of Etheostoma cragini. NCBI lineage: Eukaryota > Metazoa > Chordata > Actinopteri > Perciformes > Percidae > Etheostoma > Etheostoma cragini. Next base: position 3,453,052 of record NC_048411.1, on the reverse strand, counting down.
GTATTGAAATGTTTTGGAGCAGGTAAACTACAGCCCGACCAAGGCTGGACTTGGTAGGATTACAGGATGGCCAGTAACAACATTGATGTGAGTTTAGAAAATGTGACATATGTTTGAAAAACACATTTGACATTTGACACGTTGACCCCACTATATTTCACCTTGAGGGGAACAGGGGCAGCAGAGTCAAGCGTGATACTGACATATGCTTACATTTAGTCTGCCGCTGGTCTATATCCACAACGTTCCACTTCCAGGATATCTGCGTTGCTGCCGGAAATTTTGCTGGATGTCAATATTTTTGGCCGGATGTCCAGTACCTTCCGCTTTCTTTGTGTTGGAATTTTAAACTCCGGTGAATTCATGATGACTATGCTTAACTGCTCCTCAGATCTCTGCATGGTAAAACCAGTCAACTAGCGGGACAATATTTTTGGAATCTGAATTTTCGGACTAAAACAACCTTTGACCTTACACAAGTTCCCTCCCAAGGCTATTTTACAGAGGCTCCGTGGCGCTATTCGGCGCTTAGCACCGCCCAAGACAATTGTGTCTGGTTTAAAGAGATGCCAATAAACCAGAGCACATTTTTTCTCCCATCCAGGACAGCTGTGTGGACTAGCCGGACCCCCATTTGCAGCGCTGTGGCAAAGCGAGACTAGTCTGCCATTAATGTGCCCAGTGAGATACACAAGTCTGGCAGTGTCCTGACAAATGTTGCTACAACAAGTGAAGAAATCGTTGACCCAAAACATCAAGCGCTATAGATTCTAATTCAATCCCATCACTAATGAGAATAATAGAGTAGTCATTTAGGCTTATCTAAACTCCATTCTCTCTTATAGTTGTTTTAGGGAAAAGCCAACTCAAATCAAATCACATATAAAATCCCTTTTAAATATTTTTCAGATTGTTGAGAGAAACTTGGACTTTGAAATCATAATTTTTAAATCGTATCAACCTGAAAGCTACTACTGTACAAAACACCTGCTGTTTGTGCAGTAGTGTGTGTTTTTTTTTTTGAATCTATCAATTTACATTAAACGGCCATCCTCACAGCCTTGCTTGAAAACAGATGCTATATTTGTCCTACAACTTTAATTTCACACCCTGTTTCCTCCCTATTAGGACCTTTCTTGGGTTCCTAACCTCCTAATCCCCATGGTAACAGGACAGACAGTGTTACAGCCTTGGTCCCTTACCCGGTGTTGGGCTGATCATAGCAATGACAAAATAAAAAAGGAGGGAAATTATATGAGAAAGTGAGGAGGCAATATAAATAACCAATGTGTCATGAGCAAATGGAAAATTATTATTTTATGGTGATGATCTGATGTCTGATTCTGAATTGTATTGCTAAATTATTAATTCTCATGAAGGGATGAATAATCAATGAATGAAACAGGAACCGTGGTTGAGGAGATTTCAGAGAAGGAATATGGGGGTCACAGGTCACACAAAGTTGGAAACAAGGGTGCAACATCTGTATGCATACCAAAAACATGCAATGAATAAGAGATCATTGAAATCTTTATCTAAAATAAATAGAAAACTAATAGTGTGGACAAGTGCATCCATCTAAAGAGAACTAAGCTATACAAACTCTATTCAGACTGCCGAACACAAGAATTATTGGAGCGGAAAAACTCCTTTAGTTTAGTAGACCAAATGAATAACCTTGAGAAGCAGCTCAGGCCATATCACAGGGGTTTTTACTGCTAATTACAGACATAGCTGAGAGCAAAGCATAACTCAAAATGCTTTCTGTGACACACATACACACACCCACACACACACCAACACACACATGTACACAGATTACCCTCAGGAGCTTTCCACCAAACAAACAAAAACATTCTCGACACACGGTTCTCTGATAATGGATATTCAATTTACTTTTACAAAAAAAAAAAAGTTCAAATGTAAAAGGGAGGGTTTTATACAGATTAAAAGCCTTTTAGTGTTACTCCTGCTCGAGTTGCTTCAACAATTGCATCTCTGCTGAGCAGATTGCCAGGTAACAGTCTGTGATAAAGAAAAAGTGTCAAGGGAGGGTTGAGAGGCAGACAACGCACCAGCAAGCCAATTGCTCACTCTTCTTTTCATCTGTCTTTATTGCCAGTCGAGCAAATTGGACTGTTCTATATTGTTATTGGGAACAGAGAGAGAAACACAGGCAGGTCAGAGAAGATAGAGACAGATGAGAGGGGGAGAAAGAGGCAATGACAAAATGGCAAGAAACTGTTTGTAAAGGGCCGAAAGAAAGAGGGTAAGAGGAGGAGAGAGAACAAGAAAAAGGCAGTAAAGAGAGATCACCACCAGACTAGTGACCTGGGGAACATGTAGGCCATTTCAGGGTTTACTCCTGGATAAACAGCTGCAAAAGCAACCCTGAGATCAAGATCACAGTTAAGGCCAGTAAGAGTGAGGGCACTTCAAAGACCAACATTACCTACGCTTCCCTAGATTTTGTTGAATACTTTTTTGTGAGGTTTTACATGTACTTAACTAACACAGAAACTGTTAACAGACATGTATTTCCCAATAGAAACAGTGTCTTTCATTCTACTCCAATTGATATTAACATGTTACAAAATCCCATCTATAAAGTGTTGATAAAAAGTTTTTTTTTTTTTTTTAAAAGGAAGGAGGAGTAAGGATTGTCCAGGATTAGGGGTTTTGGGGGTATAGTACACTTACTTCTGTACAGTGTCCTTGGGTTTTGTGAAGTTGTGTTATTTTTAACTATGTAACAATAGGTAGGTAAAACAATGTTCCAGTGTGAGTGAATTTTGACCATTGCTGGACTGGAAATGATATGACACCTCACCAAACTAATGCAACACACTAATCTACTTCATAACTCATTATCTTCGTATACATTTATTTTGAGACTAGACATCCATGTCTTACACCAATTTACATGTCTTATTAACATCCTTTGTGAGCTAAAAGTGACTTGAAAGCTTTAATGTTGTTACAATAACGTCCAAAACGCAACCCGAGCACCGTGTTGCGTTTTGTGCTGCCTTATCACACATCAGAAATACAGTATTTGTTGGCTTTGGTGTGTAGTAGTTAATCTCTCTCCAGCTATGGTTTGCCATGAAATATATTCCTTAATTTTATCTTTACCAAGCTAGACTGTGAGTCATAGAGGTCCACTATTTTTATCCCACTGCAATTAGTTTCTCCTCGTCCACTGTGAGAGCAACAAAACCACAGAGGAAGATATGTTATTACCTGGCAGGAGAGGAAGTCCACCTACAGTAGCTGGGATGTGCTAATCAAGGAAACAGTTTTTTGGAGCAATGACCGCCGGTCAACACCAGAAAAGAGGACAGTGGCGTATCCATTGGCTTTATATAGAGAATTACAGGAACAATTGTTGTGATGCTTTTGGGACGCTGCCAGTATTGTTTTTGGACTTAAGCAGGTACACAAGATTATTTTAATGTAATCAAACAATAAAGAACTGTTTGTCCTGCTGAGAGACACATTTCACCTTGTAAAACATATAGATAAAATGTAGGACATCGTTGTAGGTCCCTCTAGCTACAGGTTACCCAAAAAATAAAAAATATATATAGGGATTTCATGAGGGAGCCTTGGCACTCTGGGAAATGGACCATGGTTGAAATGTTACATTTAAAATGGATAGAAGAGAGGAGAGACAACAAGATAGAAAATACTAACCAAGAACACAAAGAGAGAGAAACAGGGAAGGAAAAGCAGGTAAAAGTACAGAGGACACAGAAAAGACAGAAAGAAATACTTGCAAAAGAAACAGAAAGCAAAACAAGTAGAAAATACTGTGTAGGAGTAATCAGTGGCTAAAAGCTTCCCCCTGCTGATTCAAAGTGCTTTTGGGAAAAGGCCCAATAGAAGGAATAAAGGGAGGTGAAAAATTAGTGTGGCAACACCATGGTCCGTGTGACAGCGGAGGCTGAGAAAGCAGAGCAATGCTGATGTGGAGAAGAGGGAAAAGACGAGAAGGGGGGGAGATGAGTGAGTGATTGAAACAGAGTGAAAGGGTAAAAGTGAGGGAGAGAGAAAATGAGCTTGAAGAACTCCAAAGGGGCTTTCTGTCCATTTCTGCATCATTCTGTCCTATTAGTGCTACTCTTCCGGCTGTCCAAACACCACTGAAGCCTAATAAAGCCTGAACTCAGTCACTTACACACACATGAACACACACATGAACACACACATGAACACACACACAGTGATGGCCTGAGATGGCTGAAAGAGGGTATTTCCACAGGGCTTTTAAAAATGACCTCCAAACACTACGGCCTCACTATGCCAACAGCCCGGAAACTTTAATGGAGACCATTTGGGGGTTTTCGGTGATTTGGCAAACGGCCTATTTGGCACCAGCTCCTCCATTTTCCACCCATTTTGAGGGGAATGGGCAAATACTGAAAAATTTGAAACAGCTAGGCCTTTTTTGGTTGTGTACGTGTATGTGTTGTGGGTGGTGGGCTGCTGTGTAGGTGCAGTCTAGTGGCCAGGCTATTTTAGCATAAATTTAGCATGAAAATGCAGTTGAGTGTGTCCTTCTGCTGGGATGCAGGTCGCTAACCACCACTTTATAAACCATGGCGGATAAAAGGCTGTAAAATATGCTCTACACTGTCCTCAATCTATTGTCCTAAAGTTTTTACACTAAGCTCAATTTAGATTTTGCATTTTTGAAAGAAAGAACGAGTAAAACAAACCGATGACAGAAGGAGGAGTGAGGCGAGTTATAATATGGTAAAAAAAAAAAAAACATGCGTCCAAAGAGAAAATCCAAAGGTGAGTTGGGATACTGTGTTGCCTTCCTGAAACCATGCACCTGCAGCTTTACACCAAAACAAACCAGAACAAAGACAAATGTGCAAACAGATAGACACCATTTAAGTCCCTACTTCTGTCAAGAGCAAAGGAGGATGCTTCGGTGGATTTAGTTTTCAACATCAACCAAATTATAGACATGAAAAGGAAGCGAAATGGAGCCGAGATTAAGAGCATGAGACCAGACGATGTGTTATTCCCTTTATTCCCCATGCAAACTCCATCCCCAAATCAATTACTCTGTTGGGGATGAAGAAGCGCTTGAAATGCAAAGAGGAGAGAAAAGCATACGGCCACAGCTTTATGGATTATATTAGAAAAGCTAAACGCGGCCTCACTGTTTCTTTGCATCTGAGCAACATATTCCAAACAAAAGCACAACATTTCAATTAAAATAAAGACAGTGATGTCTTTAATCTAACAATGGCAGAAGTCCTTTTTTGTGGTTGTAACCTTGACTTGATTTATTAAAAGGTTACAGCTTAATTAAAATCATATTTGCAGCTGTCGCCGTGGTCCTGTGAAGTCCATTTATACATATAGATAGTAAAAGGGCAAGGCCATTGTCAACTTGTCAGAATGTATATATTTAGCAATCCGATATTAAGCCATTAAAGCTGCGGTTTTCACACTTGTTTGGGCATTAAAATAATAGTCAAATGTAGTGATATCAAACATCAACACAAAAAAACAACTGTACAACATATTCATTGACTTTGACAGGTACCTACCCGTTTCTACATTTATTGCCAATATTGACAAGGTACGTAAGACTGCGAGAATGCAGAGGATTTTCTCAGCCCTTTGGAGCACCTCTGGTTGATGATACCACACCATCTCTCTGAGTCACTCAAGCTTTAAAACTTAAATTGAATTAAAATGTTGTGAACATAATTACTTTTTATTTTTTTTGCCAGTTGTCTAACCAGGTTATAGGTGCATTACTGCTGCAGTAGTGATGATGTACGGGATACACTTAGAAGTGAACAGCACTCTGAAGCAGGAATAAAGTATAGCTGTTGTAATGCTTACATCACCGCCACAGACTCCACAGTGCAGCGAGAAAGCAAAGCCTTGCAGAGGATCCATGAAAACTCTGCTTCGAATAAAAACTCTGCCGAGGAAGCCGTAGAGACCACACAAATCCCACGTTTGCAACACATCATCACAAAAGGTTAGAGAGATGATCCCGGAAGTGATGTGAAACTATAAATACACAACGCCGCAGTCGCAGCATGGACACTGAAAGTACAGAGGATGCCACTGAGACCGTAAGAAGTATAATTGAGCCTTAAGGGTGGGTCAAGTGAACTGGATACAGGATTTTTTAGATGTGGGACACATAGTTGGCGGTGTGTGAACATGCATGGAAGTGAACACAGCTTGTTTCATAAGATAAGTGGAAGCCACCTAAAAGGTTGTAATGGTCCGTCCCATATATCCTAAGGCTCACTCATTTGTCTCATGTATGCCTTTACAATCACTGTCCTGCTTCTTGGTCAAGGCCTGAGGGAAGCAGACTTGGCCTTGGTCAAATAAAATCTGGTGTAATTGCGGTGTTTTTCTTTCCTTTTTTTTAATTTAAGTAAGTGCTATGTTCCGGGGCGTTTTTTAGTTTGAACTGAACTGATTGAATTTATCTTTACCTCCTGCAGGCTTTATCTTGTGATACCACAGCCAAAAGCACCGCAACATCTATTTGGATCGGTTACTGATCAGTTACCTTACTCGAAATGACCATGTTGTAATCAACAAGATTTTTAAAAAATGGTACACTTGTCTGGCATTTTTTCAACAAATCAACAAATAACTCACAATTGAACAAAGTATAATATAGTAACGACACATTCAACCAGGTATACTAGAACTAGAAAAAAGGGCACAGTTAAACAAATAAATGCAGAGGAGAAGCAGTTGACCAACAAACAGCGATGTGTAGTGAAAGGAGCCACCAGCAAGGAGGAAATGTGGAGAAAGAGAGAATAAATGTAGAAAACTTGGCAGGACAAATCCTGTTGGGAGATGAATAGTGCAGTGTTCTCCGGCCTCTCCGCTTTGATAAAACCATCCTGAACTAAGCTGCATTAAAATGTACCCAGTGTACTGACACCAGGTTCAGGCCACCCTTCATATGTAGCTCTGTGTGGAGAAAGACATTGTATATACTCGTAGAATACCAGATAAGAAACGGACAATACAATCCCTTACTGAGAAACGACCAAACACTGGACAAGTGGTCTGATTTTAGATTACGTTAATCCACTATGTAAGATTGTACTTTAAAGTAGCTGTGATAAAACCTTTTCTGAAAAAAACACCCTTGATCCCGATGTCCTGGGGCCAACTATAGACCTATATCTAATCTCCCCTTTCTCACCGAGATCCTTGAGAAGGTAGTCGGTAATCAGTTATGTGATGTTCTACATAGCAATAGTTTATTTGAGGACTTTAAGTCGGGATTTAGAATGCATCATAGCAGAGCCGGCACTGGGGAAAATTACTAATGATCTTCTAACTGCTGCTGACAAAGGACTTGCCTCCGTACTTGTCTTAGTAGATCTTATTGCAGCATTCAACACTATTGACCATACTATCCTGTTACAGAGATTGGAACATTTAGTTGGCATAAAAGGAATTGCACTCAATTGGTTTAAGTCCTATTCATCTGATCAATCTCAATTTCTTAATGTTGATAATCAATCCTCTAGGTAAACAAAAGTTAGCCATGGCGTTCCACAAGGCTCAGTGCTTGGATCAATTCTATTCTCCTTATACATGCTTCCTCTACGCAATAATATTAGGAAACACTCAATTTACTTTCGCTGTTATGTGGATGACACCCAATTATACTTATCAATCAAGCCAGGCAAAACCAGTCAGTTAGCTAAACATCAAGTATGCATTAAAGATATGAAATCATGGATGGCCTACAATTTTCCGCTGTTATACTCAAACAAAACTGAAGTTATTGTTCTGGGCCCTAAACACCTCTGATTCTCATTATCCAAAGATATAATTAAGGTCGGATGGTATTGCCCCCCAAATAAGCCCCTAAGACTCTCCAGCTGATCCAAAATGCTGCAGCAAGTTTTCCGACAAGAACTAAGAAAAGCTATAATATTTCTCCTGTATTAGCGTCTCTGCATTTGCTTCCTGTAAAATACAAGATTGACTTTAAAATCCTTCTCCTGACTTACAAAGCTCTAAATGGTCAAGCACCATCATATCTTGAAGAGTTCATGGTGCCTTATTGTTCTACTAGAGCACTGCGCTCCCAGAATGCAAAGTTACTTGGGGTTACCAGAGTCTCTAAAAGTAGAATGGGATCCAGAGCCTTCAGCTATCAGGTTCCTCTCCTGTTGAACCAGCTCCCAGCCTGGGTCTGGGGGGCTGACACGTCGCAACATTTAAGAGTAAAGTTAAAACTTTCCTCTTCGATAAAGCCTATAGTTAGAGAGTGTGGAGTTGCAACGACCGCGTAAACCAGCCAGAATTGGGAAATTTGCCAAAAATTGTACTCAAGTAAAAGTACTGTTACTTCAGAATAATATGACTCAAGTAAAAGTAAAAAGTAGTAATCCAAATAATTACTTGAGTGCTTGGGGGAAAAAACTACTCAAGTACTGAATAACTGTTGAGTAATGTCTGATTTATTTTTTAAGACAAGCATTCAATCAGACAGACAAAAATATAAAATAATCATCTTTAGGCAAATTATAGTTTAAAAGATTTAAAAGATTGTGTCTCTCTCTCCTTAAACTCACACACCATTTGACACTCACATCGGGCAGTAACAACCACTACCGCCCTCTTGAGGCTAAGCAACTTTTGTGCAGCTAACGCCGTGATCCACTATCTTAGATTGTCTTGACCGCGTTGCCTAGCAACCCCTGCGGTCCTCTTTCCCTCATAGAGACCAAAAGACACGTGCCTGCTGCATGCCTGTTTGTTTTTGCTTTGTTGTAGTCTGTAACAAGGTATACGGGTTTTGATGATTCAAGAATTATTGATTGGCCATTGATAATTTTGAAGTTATAATAAATAAAATAAAATAAATTCTACTATACTTCAAATAGCAGTTGTTTGTGATTATTTAGTGTGTAAGTTGTAATAATTGCTGGTTGAATTCAACCCTTCGTCTGCTCCTTTCAGAGATACAAGATACATTAATCCAATTAATTAAGATCTATATTTGAACGCCACCTATGAGACTGTTTTCACAGTTCATCATTGGTCCCTGGTTTCCAGGGTGGTGCCCCTTTTTGATTCTGTCAGTGTTGTAAAGTATTCATTACTTAATTAATATTGATAAAACATCTTTCTTTACCGCTACTGATACCCAACATTAGCATTGATGTAAAAATACAAATAAATCATTGAATGCACAGGCAATTAAGTGATAGCCCTGCAGTTATGGTGTCAAAATAAAATCCAGTCCTTTTTGCCCGAGACCGAGGCAACCGAATACAACAACACTAACGAGGGCTACCAACCCGGCTCTGCCGACCTAAAGTGCCTGCAGACGGGTTGAGACCTTAAACAAAATGAGGGTGAAAAGAGGATGGCTAACGTCAGGCTGAGGCTAACTCCTTATCGGCTATCAGTATTTTCCTTGCCAATGCACGATCTTCAGTAAAGAAAATGAATGAACTTTGTTGGCCGATCATCACTCATGAATAGATTATGAACTGCAACATCCTGATTTTCACAGAAACATGGTAACAACAGCGCCGTGCAACAGCATGTGCATGCTTCGCAGTGGTCTACTTTTCCGAAAGATGAGTGTGACGCTAAGAAATCGAGACACACAAGTGTAGATGACGTTACCCACAGTTACGTTTGGTCTGTGCCAGCTATGACTATACACTGTCAGGCTCCTGACAAGGAGAGGATGTGGAACAGTGAATACGGAACAGCGGCTGCCTTACGGCAGGACAGACAGACGCCAACAGGCCCAGCTATAGAACATATCAGTTTAACACAGCACAACCCCTCTTAGGTAGGAAAGTATACACTCATCCCGGCCAGTGTAGATCTTATTTTTTTACATTTGTGGACCTTTTTACACATGTTGGCCAACTGTGGAATACTCGTTCCCCCCTCGTTTTTCAACATGAAATTAAAAAAAAATCTGTCTAATTTGCAGGTCTCACAAGTACAAGTAGTAAAAGATACCCGCACTGTCTCCGAAAAATGGTCTGGAGCCCTGTGTGGTAATCGTCCTATTACCATTAGCCATTTTCCGACCATACCTTTGTAAATTAAGAAACTCTAATGTAGCCATTTATAATGCTTGACGGCTAACGACACCAAAACATCACATTGAAGCAGATTATTCACTCCTTTAATTCAGAACATCTGTTCTTAAAAAATGTTTTCTACATGCCTAATTAACTGTTGACTGTGGTGGGAGATACTAACACGAAGTGACCATGCAGATGTTGAGTAAGTAACCACTGGATTGAGCAGAGACATGTGGCTGTAATCGGACAGCCTGGAGAAGGGCAAAGAGGGACAAAATAAATCCTAGGGCTACATCAAATTGATGCAGGTTTCATTTTGATGTATTTAGGAAGCAATTTCCACCCACAAAAAGCTCATCAAAATCATAAAATTGTGACCAGCTTTCTGACTTTTTGTGAAGCACTCAGTTGAGGCTAATTTAAGTGGCTAATGTGAACAAAGACGTTTGACGTTTCTTGACAAACAAAATCGAAGATCCAAAGGGGAAAGTTAATATCAAATGTCAAATAAATGAATGGTGTGTGCATGCCATCATCAGAGTGCAATCATTGATGAGAGAGAAAAGCTAATGAGAATTGGAGCTGGGTCGGAGAAGAGGAAACTTATTTTACCTCTGTCAAGGTCTCCTGCAGGAAACATGATATTCCCTTCTCTTGAAAATAAAAAGCTCCTTAACAAAAGCACAATGACGTTTTCCTTTTCTCTGGCAGAAATCAGGCCTCTCTGCTTCTGTCAATCAACTTGTTCAAATGGCTATTTATTTCAAACAGCCCGCCATTTAAAGATCCCTGGGAGTCAAAGAAGCCACAATCAAGTAAAGTGCTCATATTATGCTTTTTCCCTTTCCTTTGTCATGTTATATATCTGTCATTGTGCATGTTACAGGTTTACAAAGTGGAAAAAGCCCAAAGTCCAGCCCAAAAGGGACTTACCATCTCCAACAGAAAACACAGTTCACCAACTGCTCCAAACAACTCAATTGTAGTCCAGCCTTTACTTCAGTGACAAACGTTCGTCACTTTGTAACACCCTTTATAATACTCGCCTAGGCACTAGCGTGGCTCGCCCTCATACTACTGGCATGTGCGACTCCCAACAACGATGGAACAGAAGTGAGATGCCTCACTCTGTAGTTAAAACAGAGTGCTCAACACACAGGGTGAAAAGAGGAGCCGCAGAGGAGCAATGGGCAATACAACAAAAACATGGTGTTTTTTTTAAGTTAAAATAAATACAATTATGAACCAGAAAATAAGCATAATATGAGCACTTCAAAGTAGCTTAGGCAAAAGTTTCGGACAATAATTGCTGATATAAACGCAACACATGTAAGTCAACAACTCATAGGTAAAACAGTTGATAAGGCAGCCATATGGAAGTCATGTTGAGAGCTGGAAAATAATATTCATGCACTGGCAGAAATAAAGGCAATAAAGAGAAACCTAATGCCTAAATGTTCCATTAAAATGGAACATTTAGGCATTACTGCATGTGTTTGTCTCATTCTTAGGCAAATATTTCCATTTAAAGGTCCCATGATATGCCGCTCTTTGGATGCTTCTATGTAGGCCTTAGTGGTCCCCTAATACTGTATCTGAAGTCTCTTTCATTTATACCTTAGTGGTCCCCTAATACTGTATTTGAAGTCTCTTTCCTGAAATTCAGTTCAGCCTTGGTGCAGAATTACAGTCACTGCAGCCAGTCCCACAATGAGCTTTCCTTAAGACGTGCCATATCTGAGTCTGTCGATTTTTATTTATTTTTTTTATTTTGGGGGGGGTTGCTAAGTTGGAGACCTACTATTTTATGAAACTAAGATGGCACTGACAGCCATTCAGCCAGAAAATCGTCTCAGATGGGTTTGAACTTCTCACTTAAGATCTTTCCTTTTCATTCTTCACACAAATATGTCACTTGTTGTATGTACAATAGAGTGCAACACTATACAGTAAATTCATTCAACTTATTGAAGTTACAGAAGGCAACGTTCTCGATCTATCGGTCAGTTTTCATTCCTACACTGTCCTATGGTCATGAAGGCTGGGTCATGACCGAAAGAACGAGATCCAGGGTACAAGCTTCCAAAATGGGTTTCCGCAAGACGGTGGATGGCGTCCCCCTTAGTTTAGTCATCCGTGAGAAGCTTGGAGTAGAGCCGCTACTCCTTCGCGCCGAAAGAAGCCAGTTGAGGTGGTTCGGGCCTCTGGTAAGGATGCCCCTTGGGTCCCTCCCTAGGGAGGTGGTCCAGGCATGTCCAGCTGGAAGAAGGCCTCGGGGAAGAACCGGGACTAAGTGGAGGGATTAAATCTCCAACCTGGCCTGGGAACTAATCGGGATCCCCCAGTCAGAGTTGGTTAATGTGGCATGGGGAAGGAAAGTTTGGGGTCCCCTGCTGGAGCTGCTGCCCCCGTGACCCAATACCAGGTAACGCATGCACGCACATGGGACAGATCTGTTGCTTATCTACATAAAAACACTGTTAACAACAAAGTACATAAGGGCTCTTAGGATGCAAAATGGTTTTTTTTGTCTATAACTTATAGAACAAGGATACAATTTAAATACAGCATGTGCATTGTACTAATCTTCCAAACATCAGAAAACATCTGCTGAAGAATGCAATAGAAGTATGGATTTTAAATGTTGTGTAAAGACATTATAACACATGGCATATTATGAAAGCCTCAGCCCCAAGAAATAAGATCAATAGCAGAGTTTTTGGTTTAAATTATCTCATCCACCACAAACGTACAAAACATAATTCTGCAATGATTTCTTGAAGCTTGGCTTAATGTAAACCTAATCAACAATATTAGAACAATCAGGCTGATCTTTGAAATGACATGTTCACGCTCTGCATTGATGTGCCCCTAGTGCTGAAAGCGTGACATAAATGTGTGTTTGAAGCAATAGTTTGAAGAGCTAAGAAGACTAGAGTTCAAGAGGCCACTTTTTTCTCTGCACATAGAATGAAACATACAGAAGTAGACCGTGTCTTCATCAATACGTTCTGTCCCTTCTGGGAGAAAACAAGAGCCAGAAAGCTATCTGGACTAACACGACAGTTGGCAGTCAAACAGATGAACAGAGCTTGCTGAATTTGTTTGTTTTTTTAAATTAACGCATGCTCTATAATCATGTGATATGGCCAAAAAAGTCCTTGTTATTAAAGAGACTTTCCACAGTCATCACAGGTTTAGCATGCTAAAGAAGATACAGAGCGTTCACACACACACACACACACACACACACACACACACACACACACACACACACACACACACACACACACACACACACACACACACACATTACAGTACATTTAAAACTTAAGTGCAACTTTTTTTGGTAAAATATCAAATGCTGACAGAAGCAAGTGAACTGATAGACATTTTGGGGGAAAAAACTAATATAACTGATGCTCAGACCCACAGAAAGAGAGTAAAGTAACAGAAGAACATCCCTGACACATCACAGTTCATTTGGGCAGATCAGAATCATCGAAATGTAATCAGCTCAAATTTTACAAACTGTAGCCAAAAACAAACCATTTCTATTTGACGTGGAATAAATCGCTTGACGAAAAGCGATTTTTGGTCCCAGCCATTGTGGAACTAATGATGGGCTTTTATTGCATTCCTTTGTTTAATGGTTTGACATTTTCACACCATATGTATCTATTATTCTCTTTCTTTTGGGCTCAATCTAGCAGTGGAGGTGAACAAAGCCTTTGCGCTTTCATAAGGTTTTCTGAGTGCTAAAGAGCATTAACACAACAATAGTATGACTGAACCACCTGGGCTTCAATACAGAGAGGACAGGCTGCCGGAGGAACCGAGAGATTCAGACAACGACAAGGCAAAAGTGAGCGCACCATATGCAGGTGTTTTTTAACACCTTTATGGAATGAATGACTAAATTATACAGGGAATTGTCTAGACATCTGGGTCTCTTCTTGGACTTTTAGACTGGACCGCTCGACAGGTGAGTCTACACCCCAACAGAGAGCAGCCATCTTTGTAGTAACACACTGTGCAGCAAAAAGCAATGATGAAAGACAAAAATAAAGAAAGTGACAGATAGAGGAAAAGCAAAGGGGAAAGAAATGGAAAGCAAGACGAGAGGAATGACTTACAGCTGTAAAGGCAGAGCTCTGCATTATCTTTGTTTTTACATCCGTCTGTCTTCTACTTGTCAATGCAGTCTTTCCATTACCTCTCCAACTCAACACTACTACTTTTCACAAACCCTAAAGGCTCCATCACATCACTCTGACATAAGTTAAACCACATGTAGGCAGCAAACTTTGGCAAATGTTGACATATAACCTTTTTTAACACTTTATATTAACTTGAGTGAATTCTAGGAGCAATTATTTCAACCTGCATTAAAAAGTAAACCACTGAATGGGGACGTGAAGCAGCCACAGCCTCCAATCTGTCATTGGAGTCACACATCCTTGTGCTCTGCTGAGGCTGTTCCACTCCGAGCCCCATGTTGAGGGTTTAATTTCATTTTTACTGCGTTGCTGGCCACAGACCCGGGTCCCACAGTATTAATGAACTTAGCCAATATAAACGCAATCATGCCTGAGGAGCAATTACAAATCTAATTGAGCATCTAAACAGAATATTAAATCGGCGTTAAACCAGGCCTCTAATTTAGAAGACACTTAAAAAGTCAAATCCTAGCCTATAAAATAAACACTATATTACCAGAGGGGATCTTTGGGGAAAAAATGGTCGTGATGAGCTGGGTAGTTTGTATTTCTTTTCTGTCTTTTAGAAGAACACAAACAATCAACTCTGATGGACTGTAAAGACATTGTGACAACTGACAAACGTCAGTTTGACTGTCTTACTTTTCGTTGCAGAAATCCTTGATAATCTTGCAAGTTGATGCTGAGGCAAATACAACGAGGCTCATGACTAGCAAGAACCAGTCGCTTACAAAACACTGAGTGGGGAATGCCTGACATGACTCTCGCTGTACTGAAGGAGTCAGTGCTACGGAAAAGGACAGTATGTTTTGTTTTTTTAGATTATACTCGTCTCTGCAAATGAGATCAATATAACAATTTTAGGGTTAGGTTAGAGTTTCTCCATCATGGTCTAAGTTCAAATAAAATATTTAATTAATACTTGGGGACCATTGTCATCATGGTTTAAAATTACTCGGTTAGGGGACGATTTTGGTCATTGTTAACCCTCCTGTTGTCCTCGGGTCAAATTTGATCCATTTTCTAAAAGTTTCTTTATCAGAAATTTGGGTTTTTATCAACCACAATGTCCCAAAAAAAAGGACATAATGGGTTTTTTATGATGCTCTTTAAAAAAAAAAAAGATCAGTTTACTAGTTTCTTTGAATTTGGTTGTTTTATTCAATTTTATAGCATTTAAAAAAGAACTGATAAAAGAACGTTGAAAAATGTGAAAAAGGGACAAAAATGACAGAAAAGACAACAAAAACATAGCAATCGGTTATACGTCGGTCACAAGGTTTACCAGTTTACCAGTAAACGCAACATTTTTGTCCCGTCTGTGTTATTCAGACAACAGCCGTGACCAGTGCTAGTCGGTGCTAGTAGCGTCTGTTAGCTGTCAGCTCCTCTAGGACGAACCGGTGCTAATGACCTCGCATCCGCTGCAATGCAGTTTATAATGATATGGTTTCATTTTGCGTTACATTACCCATTTTGTCTGTAAAGCCGTGTCTGTGTTGAATCTCTCCTCTTATCTCTCTTCTTACTCTCGGCGCCCGCCGGTCCACACTTCTGACAATTGTCTACAGTTTTAATTTATTAAATTTATTAACACAGTTGTATACTGGTAAGTGTGAAGGGCAAAACTGTATTTGTACCAGTATTTCTGCAGGTAACTCTGCTATTGCGGCCATCACGGCAAGAACACAGAAGAAGTTATTGAATGCAACTAACTTCAGTTGGTAGAGTAATAGCGTGTGAGACGGATGTGACCCATGGCCAGAATATCATAGTTCATAAAAATGCAGCGCAGTGACGATACAGACATTTCATACACACGATGTGTGTATCCGCCATTCGACCCGTGCTGGACCCGTTCATAATGATCAGCAGTCTCTCTGTGAGTAGCTTTTCATCAAAATAATTGTGATTATCATTTTGGCGATAATCGTGCAACCCTACGTCACACCATTTCCTCTTTTGCTGTTGGCAGACAAGAGCCAGAGTTCTTTAGCCACTAGAGGTCTTTGTCACTTACATCAACCAATATAAACATATGTCAGTATTGGGAACTTGCTAAAACAACTGCTTCCACATTTCGAAATATTGGTCACAACAATAATATTGTACTAAAGGTTTACGCGGACTGTATTACAACGATGTAATGCAGTTTGAAATGTGAGCTTTTTACAAAGTGCAGGTCAAGTTTGTTGATGCCTCTTAGCTATGTCGCACCCCCGATGAGCAATCTGGACACCAGCAGCCACTGTGTGTACTCACAGTAGGCATGACGTTCAAGCCAAATAATGCTTGAGCCAAAGACAATTACCTAGCATGGCTAGCAGTTTGGCAGCCTTAACATTATTAAGAGCTACACAAAGTTATACAAACTTCCAGTCCCAAATCACCTTTCTTTGAACACAATTTGTCAAAACAAACAAGTCTGTCCTCTAACGCACACTGTGTCTTATTGTCGATAAACAAAGAGAAGGTGAGAGATGAAATGCAGAAAAGAGAAGCCCAGATAATTCAAAAAGATTTTTGTAATGGGGGCTTATGTCTCAAGGGAGAGTGTTGCGGTTTGCCGAGGACAGCTTGGCTTCCTGTCTTAAGGCAATAGCAAGAGAAGAAGGGCAAAGGAGAGCAAAGGGGAGCAGAGGAACTGAGGAGAGCGACACACAGCGTCAACACCTAAAAGAGCCCTGGGGGAAGGTTAGCCCTGCTCTCAGACCCCTCTCTCTTCTCCCTCTTCCTTTGCCTCGCCACCTTTCTACATCTTTGAGCGGCAATTAGCCAGCAGCTAGGCTTTACACCTTACTCTCTATGAATATTAACAGAGAGCATTGGTAATGCATCCCACACAAACAACACCTTGATGTCACTCACATACACTGCCTGGGATGGCCCTTTTAACCTGAAGTGCAGTGTTTTTCAAATTGATGAAAAGTGGATCATTTTTTTTGCAAACAGAAAAAAACATAAAGAGGACGGGCAGAGGCCTGAACCAGCAGGGTTAAGGATTGACACTAAGTAGGTTGCCTGGCTGTTTAGAGCCAAGCTGGCCTGAGGGTAACACTGATTTACCGCCCTTGAAAATAACAAATAAATCAACCATCACACTGAGCCAGACACAGACCTCAGGAGATGCCTCAATTCCACTGTTTATCGATCTCCCCGTGTGTTTGTGCGTGTACATCTGTGTGTATTAGGGAGAGAGTGCGTTATTTATGTCGCCGTTTATTCATTTGCTGGCAAGAGGTACTTTATCTAGCCTGTGTTGGAAAAAGTTAATGCGCTTACTTTTAAATTAAAGACCCACTTAGGTAAGGTTGGAGGGCAAACAAGTGTGGTAGGAGAGGAAGAGAGGAGGGGGAGGAAGAGGGGGAGAGGGGCAGCTAAGCTGAGAAGGCCAACAACCCTTGCTGATGAGAAGGATATTGAATTTCAATTAGCACACACCTGCATTTACATACAGCCTACATGGCGATGCTTGGGTAAGCAATTTCCAACTCTGATTCAAACAGCTGCTCTGCGTCATTTACATAAATTAATAAAGCAAATTAAAATTCCATT